>NC_052515.1:3445559-3752511 GCF_014356525.2 Nilaparvata lugens
TACGGTCTGTGAATTTCTGCGGTCGGTTTGATTGGCAGCTGATATCTGAGTGCTTCTGAAGCGAACTCACAGATAACGAAAATTGGTAGTCGGCCCAGTTTTTCGTTTATAACTTCTGAACGGTTGGTCGTAGCAGAATTCAGGAGGAATCCAATTTTGTAGACAAGAAAATTCTCTACAAAATCGTTTAGAATAACCCAAAAACTACTAAAAATTAGACGAAGAAGAGAGCTGAAAAAATATAATTGTGGCCGAATTTTCTGAAAATGTTTTGGAAAACAATAGGAAAACAGCCTTGTCGATGGAAAACAGTGCAAGAAGATGAAGAAGAAGAAGAAGAAGAAGAAGAAGAAGAAGAAGAAGAAGAGCAAGTGATCAAGTCAAAATGAGGAGAAAGACAACAGAAAAATTATCAGAGATGAGGAAAATAAGATGTAAGATATAAGAAGAAGATGAGTGGAGAAAGGCGAATAAATAAGCAGTAAAATAGGTGCAGTAATAGTAGGGGAAGAAGATAATAGAGGAGTAGGAGTATGATGAGGAGGATGATGTGGAGGAGTAGGAGGAGGTGGAAGACGAGGTGAAGAAGAAGAAGAAGAAAAAGAAGGAGAAGAAGGAGGAGGAGGAGGAGGAGGAGAAGAAGAAGAAGAAGAAGAAGAAGAAGAAGAAGAAGAAGAAGAAGAAGCAGAAGACTGCCTTCTAAAGAGGATAGCTGGTACCGGCATATTTGATGTAATATTAAATGTTCATTCTCATTTAAGGAAATCAATTATATTTTATTAATTAAGAAATTATAATTTTCAATAATTTCATAATGAATTTTCATAATTAAGATGAAACATTTTGTTAATTAATTCTTAATTCTACATTGTTAAAAGACGGTCTGGCAACAGAGCAAAGCGAGAAAGAGATAGTGTTATCCGCTTTGTTGAATGATAGACAAGAATAGCAATACCATTGCTAATCAAACATTGCCATTAAGACGTGGACCTCATTATAGTCTCCTCAGGACTGATCTCTATAGTGAGGTCCACGGTCGTTATAATGACAGTATTTAATTAACTTTGGTGTTGCTATCCTTGTCTATCATTTGACAAAGCAGGTAGTACGATCATTTTCTAGCTCCGCAACTATGGCAAATCAGTTTTTGACAATGTAGAAATATGATAAATTAAGGCAGAGAATCGACAACGCTGATATCCTATCTTGTCCACTGCCATTTATATTAGACGTAAATTCGATAATAATCTAGTCTAATTCCCACAAAACAGATTCGTTGTCTACTTGTGACATAAAATGAATCTAATTTAAGGAAATCAATAACAATATAAAGCCGTGTCTACACTGAACAAATCTTCGACAAACATGTTTGTTTAAACAGTTTGGGCAAATTTTTATTATGTTTGACAAACAATGTTTGCCCGTGGCCAGTGTGGAGCGCGTCACCGAACAAAATATTTGTGAGGAGAACATGTTTCATGTTTTACAGCTGTCAACACTGTAAATGTTTGGAAAACAATATTTTTTTGTTTGACAAACAATGATTGTCCAAACGTTTTAAAATGTTTGTCCCTGAGCTCCTCAACAAACATGTTTGCCGAACATGTATTCTGAACATTTGTTCAGTGTAGACACGGCTTAATATGAACAGCTTATTTCAGAAAGGGACCTGAGTTAATTTTTATCAATTTTCAGTTTATGCTGGATTCAGTTACAATGGAGGTAGACACATAGTTTAGTGCAGAAAAGAACCCGATTCAATGTCTATATCACAGAGAAATCATATGACACATACTATGTTTATTGCAGAAAGGGACCCAAGTCAGTGACTGAAGTGCTTTTCTGCACTAAAGTAGCAAGATGGTAAACCTGCATCTTGTCCGCTACAGCGCTACAGCTGGTATTATTATTATTTAAGCTTAGAGGTTGGGTATTCTGCATTTTGCAATTAATTCAACAACACTTATTATAAGTCTTTACACTGCTTATTACTATTGTAATTTCAATGTCTCTGAAGTTGATCCGAATACAATACAACTTCCTCAAGCACTAGCTTATACTAATTCAGAAAAGATACCTTTGAAAAATGAAAAAATTGAAGACCTTAAGAAAGCTTTGAAGTATGTCCCTCATGAACATGAGCTTTTTTATCAAAAAATAATAAATTTTTTAGAGCAGAATCAATAGAATATCAAAAAATGTGAAGTTATCTGCTCTTATATCGCTGTATTTGTGTCAAAGTTATGAATAATAAAATGAAATTGAATTTCTTATAGTGAGAGTTGATAATTTTATTGCAGAAAGGTACCTAAGTCCATGAAATACAGGGGACAAAATAGTTTTATAACTAAAACTATCTCATAAAATAGGATATTATGGGTACTAACAGACTTGTACAGATGTAGTTGGCATAAAAAAATCATCAGGTCGAAAAAATTCGGATTTTTCTATCCAGACAGTTTTTTGCAGTTCCTGAAAAATCACTAAAAGTGACTCAGGTCCCTTTCTGAAATAAACTTTCATATAAAATCTCTAATCCCTCATTATAACGTAAACTCATTACAGCAGTATCTACCAGCTAGGTCATTTATTTGACGAGTGCATAAACATCTTTATTTCACCTTACTTCACTTTACTTCACTTTGAACACCTATTCAATTCAGTTTAATATATTTGGTTTATTTTGAGCTTGATGCAGTTCGATGTTTGTTCCTGCCAGTGCTGGAGTCATCAACACGTGTCGCGTCAGGTCTGACCTCCAGCAGCATCTACCAGCTGGGCCACTTCGACGAATGCATCGACATAGAGCTGAAGGGCGAGCAGCTGGATGGAAAGTACTGCTTGGCCACCATCCACTTTGCACCAGACGAGAAGCTCTACCCGGCCTACCATCAACCTGACACCAGTCCCAAATTCAAGGGTCTCGGGCCCTACGATAACGCTTATGATGTGTTCAAGGTACGATCTATTTAGTAATTAATTCAACAACACTTATTATAAGTCTTTACACTGCTTATTACTATTGTAATTTCAATGTCTCTGAAGTTGATCCGAATACAATACAACTTCCTCAAGCACTAGCTTATACTAATTCAGAAAAGATACTTTGAAAAATGAAAAAATTGAAGACCTTAAGAAAGCTTTGAAGTATGTCCCTCATGAACATGAGCTTTTTTATCAAAAAATAATAAATTTTTTAGAGCAGAATCAATAGAATATCAAAAAATGTGAAGTTATCTGCTCTTATATCGCTGTATTTGTGTCAAAGTTATGAATAATAAAATGAAATTGAATTTCTTATAGTGAGAGTTGATAATTTTATTGCAGAAAGGTACCTAAGTCCATGAAATACAGGGGACAAAATAGTTTTATAACTAAAACTATCTCATAAAATAGGATATTATGGGTACTAACAGACTTGTACAGATGTAGTTGGCATAAAAAAATCATCAGGTCGAAAAAATTCGGATTTTTCTATCCAGACAGTTTTTTGCAGTTCCTGAAAAATCACTAAAAGTGACTCAGGTCCCTTTCTGAAATAAACTTTCATATAAAATCTCTAATCCCTCATTATAACGTAAACTCATTACAGCAGTATCTACCAGCTGGGCCATTTATTTGACGAGTGAAAACATCTTTATTTCACCTTACTTCACTTTACTTCACTTTGAACACCTATTCAATTCAGTTTGATATATTTGGTTTATTTTGAGCTTGATGCAGTCAATGTTTGTTCTGCCAGTGCTGGAGTCATCAACACGTGTCGCGTCAGGTCTGACCTCCAGCAGCATCTACCAGCTGGGCCACTTCGACGAATGCATCGACATAGAGCTGAAGGGCGAGCAGCTGGATGGAAAGTACTGCTTGGCCACCATCCACTTTGCACCAGACGAGAAGCTCTACCCGGCCTACCATCAACCTGACACCAGTCCCAAATTCAAGGGTCTCGGGCCCTACGATAACGCTTATGATGTGTTCAAGGTACGATCTATTTAGTAATTACTTTATTAATTTTTTTTAGTTCTGGAGCCCAGAGTGGACATTGGCCTCCTCCACAACATTCCTCCGAATATCTCTATTTTTATCAATCTTCTCCATCTTATTCTTCCATTCATCCTTATACAATCATCCATCCATTTTATTTATTTTATTGACAATCACAAATCATAGTTATAATATTTAATTTGATAGGGAAAAGACAACAGGCATAGCCCAAAACTGACTTCTCCCAAATATTTACAAATATTTTTTATCATAACCCATCCTTATTGCATCATCTCTGATCTTATGAAATTGATCTCTGATTTTGAAATTGTAAAGTGTAAATAAAAGGCATTTATCTATCTATCTATCTTATCCTCTCATCGTATTCTCGGTCTGCCCCTTTCACTTCTCGAGTGAAGTTTCTTTTTGAGCACTATTTTTGGCATTCTGTTTCATTCATCCTAAAAACATCTCCGAATCATCTTAGTCTCTGTGCCTTTATAAAGCGTAAGCCTGACTGTAGCCTGCAATGTAATTAGTTCACTGATTTATTCAGGTGAAAATAATTGGTGGAATAATTGGTTTAATGATGGATTTAATAAGGATTTTCGTTTAATAATAATTACGGTACATATTTTTATTCATTTATTAGTAAATAAGCAGGACTTTGTAGGGCTTTAACGAGTCAACATCCAACCGACTATTTTATCTTCTTCTCAAGGTGGAGATATTTGATATGTAGAGATTAAATAAGAAGGAATTCCATAAAATTTCTATATCTAGTCATAGAATGAAACAAACTTATTAGTACTTAATATCAGGGCACCTAGCTTCGCTCGTTATTTTTATTTATTGATAAACAGAACACAATTATTATTTAAAATGATCGTGTTTTTATATTTTACAACTGGCTATACGTCAGCTTATGAATTTCAGGGATGAGATAATTTGATTTTCCACAGACCGAGTGCGTCTCACTCACTTCCATTGTCCACAGACGACGGAAGTCTCGGCTGTTTTTTCCAAGGATGAATTATCCTTTTAATGTCGTTCAGCGAGTTTTCCCAGGGATGAGACCTAGTGCAATCGAATTTTTATATCATAAATTTACTATGTTCCAAATTTCGTGAAAATCGTTAGAGCCATTTTCAAGATCCGTTGGACATAAATAAATATAAATAACCAAATATAAAAATACAGAAATCGCTCGCTTAACATAATAGAATAAGATATCAGCAGTTATTATCGAAAGCATCCGTTATGATCCAAACAATCGTATAATAGTTTTCTATGATCTAGTGTAAATTCTATCGGCTTCTGTTTGTCCTGAAATGATTTTGATTTCGATTTGCAGCCGTCACCCGATCTCTCCCGCAGACGACGTGACAAGGTGTTCTGGTCAGTGTGTGTACCCTCCTCGTGTACAGCCGCCGATGTGTTGGAGTCTATGAATGCCCTCGTCAAGGACAACCTGGCCCAGCATGGACTCCAGGTCAACATATCGCTTCCCAACGAAATGTGCTACGCTAGACGCGAGGATCCTCCGTTCAGTCTCGGCTTTTTCATTGTGCTGTGAGTATCAAAAATATAGAAAGTTAGTATGTTTCACAGATAGTTAGTTTCAAGAAAGATAGTTTCATAAAGTAGAGAAAAGATAGAATAAGAAAGTATCCAACGGTCTGTAGAATTCATTCAAAGTTTGGAAGTTTTGCATCAAATTTTGGTGTTGTGTATCAAGTTGAGATGATACTGTATCATATTGTCTTGATACTGTATAATGTATGGTGATACTGTACATTCTGTGGTGATACTGTATCATTTATGGTGATACCATAGAGAAAAGATAGCATGTGTAAAAAGATAATCCCATGGTTTGTAGAATACATTCAAAGTTTGGAAGTTTTGCATCAAATTTTAGTGTTGTGTATCAAGTTGAGATGACACAGTATCATACTGTGTTGATACTGTATCACTTATGGTGATTCTATTCATTTAGTAGGTACAGTATATTCTGCAGTGTAATATTGTATAATTTTTTAACTGTTGTCCTGTTGCACACACATCTATTGAACTTAACAACCGTAATTTGACGTCATCGCATTTTCGGCCACAGTCATTTCACGACGGTTACATTTAATTGACATCCGTGCAACCAGACTTATATTCTTGCCTTATTTGAATGTGTTTGTCTTATTTGAATGTTTTTTCCACCAGAGCTGTACTGGGTGTACTATTCCTAATTGTTGTTCATGCAACCTGGATGGATATGTTCTACTACCAGAGTGGAAGAGAGCATTCGAAGAAATGGAGTAAGTGAGAAATATCACTTATAATTTACATTACATTTATTTGTAAACTTATGACTATATTCATTTGTTTCTCGAGCATATATTATACATTACACTACTGCACAAAGTAGAAGGAATCTATCTTCTGTGTACTGCCGTGTATATTATAAGTTACCCAGATTATACAGTTGATAGATTTGAACAGAGAATTAGAGTAGAGTATTACAGGTCGATTAATGACTCTTGGGGCCGGCTTCCGAGCTCGGAATTTACCCAAGTTCTAGACTTTAAACAGCTGGAGTCAGAAAATTGGCTTTCCGAAACGGGGCGCAGTCGCAGTCATTGTCAAAGTCACGTTTGAATCAAATTTCGAAAAACTAGAAAATTGAACACAATATGAAATTAAGAGAAAATAGTGTAGTTTCAGCTATTTTTAATTATTTAGGATTGTTTCATTTCGTCAAGGAAAAACGTTTCCAATTATAGAAATGAGAAAATAAAGATTATCATAAAAACTGCGACTACGCCCCGTTTCGGAAAGCCAATTTTCTGATTCCAGCTGCTTAAAGTCTAGAACTTAGCTAGATCCCGAGCTCGGGAACCGGCTCTCAATGGAGTACAGCTTGCGAGCTGCTTGTCGCTTTATATAGAGGGTTGAGAGATCTATCGGGTAGAGCGTCATTATCCAAATCTGGAGCAGTACTATAAATATATAGTATCATTCAGAGACAGGGAGTCATCAGGCTTTCTGCTATCGGAAGTATTAAAAGTGTAGGGTGCGTAATCCTATTATATTAAGGGAGCAATTTCTGTATGTATCTGGTTATTTTTATATCTGGCTATTTTTATATCTGGTTATTTTTATATCTGGCTATTTTTATATCTGGTTATTTATGTTTTACGGATCTCGAAAACGGCTCTAACGATTTTCACGATATTTGGAACATAGTAGGTTAATGATATAAAAAAGATTCGATTGCACTAGGTCTCATTCTTTGGAAAACTCGCTGAACGACATTAAAAGGATAATCCATCCTTGGAAAACAAATGATAATTTCGTCGTCTTTTGATAACAGAAGATGCGTGTGCATGTGTGGGAGAAAGACAGAATTATTTCCAGCTGTGTAATCATAATCAATCAGCAAGAAATTTTATCTAGCTAGACAATTTAATCGATTTGATCAACATAATCTGATTTGTTGACATGACATGATAATCCTCCTAAACTAGAGTATATCATAATTTTCAAAGTTGATCATTATTTGACAATTTCTAGTGATTAGTAAGTGTTATTTTGTTATTTAGTTTGGTTTGTATATAATCTAAATTATATTTTTTTTTGTTTTCAAATGTTTAAACAGAAAATTGAACCTGAATTCAAGTGTATGAAACATAACCTACCTTCTGGACTATTTATAGTGTATACATCAAAATTCGGGAAGGAAACAGTTTTGGGCTGTGCTGTTAGTACTTCCCCAATCATTTTAAAGAATTGTGTTTGGTTTATCAAAAGTCAATAAATAAATAACGAGCGAAGCTCGGTGCCCCGATATTTATGTTTTAGAGTAGGACCTGACTCCAAAAACAGAGAATTGAGAATATCTAGACCCATTAGAGATCAAAGATAGGGGTTCAATGTTCACTTCAATCAAAACAAGTTCTATTCAGAACTGTTTTGTAAAATTTTAAATATTAAAATCTGTTGAATTGAAGAGTTTCGGAAAATCCTCTACTTTCCACAGTGTTGTTTAATTGTCTCGTTTGTGATTTTTCCAGGGAAATTCCTGAAGCCGTTTTCCGCCTACACAAACATGACAAAGTTGATAACAGCCAATCCGGATCGAGAGTTTTCCGAGTTCCATTACTGCAAACTGTTTGCGATGGCCTGTGTCATTTCCGGACATCGACAGATGTTTCTGCATGGACCCACCCCTAGTGAGAACCCCGGCTGGCTAGAATGGGTAATTAATGGAGAACATGCTCCTTAGGATATCAATAATTAGATTATTTCTTTCTGAGGAATATTAGATGATGCTTTTGAAAATATTTGTTTAAAGTGTAAACACACGTACTCTCTCACTAGGGTTGTGTGGCAGGAAGGACCTAGAGTCCTAATTCCGCTCTAATGGAGGCAATCATTCATTTCAAATCAAACAAACTATCACTCTCTCTCTCTCTCTCTCTCTCTCTCTCTTCTCTCTCTCTCTCTCTCTCTCTCTTTAAGAGTTGTGCGGCAGAGAGGACCTAGAGTCCTAAATCCGCCCTGATAAAGGTATATTACAATCAATCAATCTCTCTCTCCCCCCCTCACTCTCACTCTCTCTTTTGGTAGAGAGTTAGTGGGAAGGATATTATTTTTTAATATTCTTTCCGAAGAATGGACATTGATATGTACAAAGCTCCGCCAATTTATGTAGATACATAACAATATAATTATCTTTAGTTATTATATTACAAATTCCTTTTTCATATCATATACAGTTCAATAATTATTCTCTTAGTCTATATTATGTAAATTCATCTATGATTTTGCTGTATTGTAACCTATTATATATAAGTGTATAAGCTAGTATATATTGTAATCTACATAAATAAAGTACTCAATCGATCAATCTCTCTCTCTCTCTCCCTCTCTCTCTTTCTCTTTGGTAATTAATGGGGAGAATATTACAGGATATCTTTGGCCATGAATGGGCGCTTAGATGTTAAAACATTAAGGCGAAATAAAGACGATATTGTAAGTTCCACCTGATCTATTTGAGCCAAACTAGAGTCTCAATGAGGAATCATAGTCAGTGGTACTTTTTTGGTTTCACTGACCAGTCTAATAAGTCTAACCAAAAAATACCATTGATGATGATTTCTCAAGTGCATTAAAACTTCCGTTTGCCTCAAATAAATCAGGTGGAACTTACAATATCGTTTTTATTTCACCTTAATACATAGAAATTCCACATTATCTCTCTCTGTTCATAGTGTAGTTGTAGATTCTCAATCCAGTTTTTAATAAATTTTCAATGTTTGCAGACCTACTCCTACTTCTTAGTGGCGTTCTCAGTGAACGGTGGGGTTCTCGTCGATGTGTTCTTCTTCCTGAGTGGCTTCCTAACCTGCCACTACATCTACATGGAACTGGAGAAGCGGAAACGACTGAATCTAGTCGCCATAATCATCAACCGCTGGATCAGGATTGTGCCAGTCTACATGTTCGTGATAGCAGTGTATGCGTGGGTGTTGCCCTACACGGGAGATGGTCCTCTATGGAAAGCACGAATTGGAGTCGAATCTGAGAGATGTGTCAACAACTGGTGGGTGAACCTGTTGTTCATCAACAACTATATCAACCCCGAACAACAGGTAAACAACTGCAACAACAGTTTTGTGTAGTTGAGAAGTTGATATTGTGGTAATTATTCATATTGAATGAAAAAGACTAAGAAATTGTCAAAAACCACAGATTTATTGATACTTAGAAATACTGGGTTTTATTATTATTCATATTGAATGGAAAAGACTAAGAAATTGTCAAAAACCACAGATTTATTGAAAGTTAGGAAGACCGGTTTCGGTTATTACACCATTGTCAATCTCTGATAAACTGTGGTTTCTGTGGTCAAAAATCTGTGGTTTTTGACAATTTCTTAGTCTTTTTCAAACTGGAAAAACAGTTTTGTCAACTCCACTTTTATTGATTCTAATCTATAGTGAGGTCCACGTTATAATGGCAGTATTTGATTAACATTGGTGTTGCTAGTTGCTATCCTTGTTTATATCATCTTTGTACCAAAATTGGTGTTGCTATCCTTGTCCATCATCTTTGTACCATCTTCTTCCTATAGTGAGGTCCACGTTATAATGGCAGTATTTGATTAACATTGGTGTTGCTATCCTTGTCTATCATTCGACAAAGCATATAGCGAATGTATCAAATCATGGTGTTGTGTATCACATTGAGATGATGCTGAATCATATTGGTTTGATACTGTATCATAAGTGGTGATACTGTATCATATTATGCTGATACTATAATATCATGTTGTGGTTGTTCTTGTTCTATAGTGAGGTCCACGTTATAATGGCAGTATTTGATTAAAATTGGTGTTGCTATCCTTGTCTATCATTCGACAAAGCAGATAGCGAATGTATCAAATCATGGTGTTGTGTATCAAATTGAGATGATACTGTATGTGTGGCGATACTGTATCATTTGTGGTGATACTGTATCATACTGTGCTGACACTGTATCATGCTGTTCTTGTTCTATAGTGAGTTCTGTAGTTCTTGTCTATCATTTAATTATTTTTGAATTAAATTAATTTTTTGTTTGATTCAAAAGACTAGATATTCTCTCTATACTAGATACCAACCCCTATAGTTAGGTCCACGTTATAATGGCAGTATTTTATTTATTTATTTACAAATGACACTAATGTAATAACATTGAAAGATGAAAGAATAAGGTAGTCCTTGTGCTACTTTTCTTCCAAATTTATAAGTGACAAAGTACAAGATAAGGTTAGAATTTCGCGTGTACAATTTTTATAAAATTTTAGTCCAAAATAAACATTAAAACTCTAAATTTTGAATTTAGATGGCTTGAATTGATAAATTAATTAGATATATTCCACCCAATTGCCACTTGAAGCACAAATAATGCGAATTACTCCCATGTGATATGACTAAATATTTGATTACAAAGGAAATACAACTCTAAAGCTGCGTTTACACCAAAGTTATTAACGAGATGTTAATATAACTTAATTTTTATAGATTCTATTAGATTGAACATAACTTATCATACACATGATGGACATAGTCTATGTGTTTGCCAAGTTCCGTTCAATCTAATATAATCTATAAAGATTGAGTTATTAACATTTTGTTAATAACTTTGTCTATCATTCGAAAAAACAGATAGCACTATCCTTTTCTAGCTCTAGAACCTGTTGTTCTTCTTGAGCTTCTTGCTTGTGTGTGAGTAATAGAAAGTGCGAGGGTGATTTTATGAGATCCATGCCCTCGGTGGGATTCGACCCACGAACCCACTAGAAGACTGAAGGATGCAACGCCTTAGTCGTCGCTGCTATCCTTGCCAGCTATAAATAAACGAGAAATTAATAATAACTCCACTTTTATAAATTCAAGAATCAATAGGATTGCAGTTTCGTGTTGAAACTAACACATCTCCAGATGTAATTTTTCATCTCTTGTCATCGGAATAAAAAATCCGTACTGTACAGGTACTACAGCTAAAAAATGTTCAGCAAACATGTTTGTTGAGAGGCTCAGGGACAAACATTTTCAAAAGTTTGAACAATCATTGTTTGTCAAACAAAAAATTACTGTTTTTCCAAACATTTACAGTGTTGACAGCTGTAAAACATAAAACCTGTTCTCCCCACTTACAATATTCTGTTTGGTGACGCGCCCACACTGGCCACGGGCAAACATTGTTTGTCAATCATAATAAAATTTGCCCAAACTGTTTCAACAAACATGTTTGTCGAACATTTGTTCAGTGTAGACACGGCTTAATTTGATTAATCGATCTATTCAATTTTATAATATTCTACTCAAGTATAGACCTACCGGTAGTGTATGTCTAGAGTTTTATCCATAGGAGGATGTATGCCTCTATCCTCTATAGCAGAGCTCTCCAACCTACGGCCCGCGGGCGACATCCGGCCCGCGGATGGATTTTGTCCGGCCCGCCAAGAGTTATTGCAACAGATTTTTAAAAATATATATTTATTCACATTTTTGACAACAAATGTGAGTTCAGTACTCTTCTCTTACTAGCCACTCAAGTGTAAAATTAGCTGTAAACAAGCAGCGATCAACCATTGTGAGATATTAGCAAATGGTCTGCACGGACTGTACATGTCCCTGTTTGAACGCTACAAAGAAGGTAACCTACTTTCATTTTACAGTTCTCTCCCAGAAAAAGACTTTGAAATATAAAAAAACCATGCTCAAGCTATGTTTTCTCTTTTTTAGATCTACCTACAAGTGTGAGCAGACATTTTCAAAAATGAAGTTTGATAAATTCAAATACTTTCTTGTCAGATGAACATTTGAAATCAATTTTAATGATCGGAACCACAAAGTTTGATCCTAAATGGGCGGACAATTCAAGTGGAGAACAAATTCTCACTAAAAATGAGTACCAATTCTCTTTTAACATGGTAACTTTTTAAAAATTCATGCATTGTCAAGTTTTCTTACGAGCTTTTCACACTCAATAAATTGGACTTTGTATTAAAATGAAATTAATTGGTTTGTTTCTTCCTACTTAAACATACTTAAAACTCCTCATATTATAATTATAATAATTGTACACCCCCCAAATCCCCCGTCGTGTGTGTCCCCACAAGTCAAATTCACTTACATCCTTGTTATTGGCCCTCTAAGCCTCCCAAGAATTAACAATGTGGCCCTTGGATAAAAAAGGTTGGAGAGCCCTGCTCTATAGAGAAGGTGGCAAGGCAGAGGATCGGCAACAATATTCTCCTATCTTTCTCCACTACCATGAACCTGTCATGGTAACACTATCATTAAACATCGTCTCCTCTCCACTATCATTAAATATGAAACACTCTACAGCTGAATTTATTTCGTCTGTACAGTAAGTTGATAGTTTGTTTTGTTTGGCAGTGTATGGTGCAAGCGTGGTACCTGGCATGTGACATGCACTTCTTCATAGTTGGCTCCCTGATCGTGTACGCGGCGTGGAAGTGGAAGGGGGCCGGCAACCTCATCATGTGGGGATCCCTAGCTATTGCCTGCATCATACCCGGCTACGTCACCTACAAAAATAACTACTGGGGAGTTATTCTTCATTATAACAGGTATGATAAGTCTGGAATTGATCGTTTCTGTTATTATAGTGAATAGCTAGCTTTAACAGATAATCTAAAAATTCTTGAGACTTTCCATTGTTATACAGACAACAGGTATAAAGCCAGTTATACACACACATCGACTTTTAGGCTCAACTCACACTTACGCTACTCAGGTCGAGAAGAGACTAGTGGAGAGCATGTGTTTTCAAATGGTGACGTCGCGGAGACTAGAATCGGCTGGTCTGAGTGTCACCATTTGGAAACACATGCTCTCCACTAGAGTCGAGTCTCTTCTCGACCTGAGTCGCGTACGTGTGCGTTGAGCCTCAAGGTGCGTACAGAAATACGCGCCGAGAACATGAGCAATTCACTTTTAATCAGCTGACTATATCTGTATTTTTACAGAAACGGTATAAAATATAGATATAAAAAGCTTGGCATCAGCTGATTAAAAGTAAAATGCTCATGTTCGCGGCGCGTAAATCTGTACGCACCTTTAGACGTACGATTTTTGCCGTCCTGATGAATTCTATTAGATTAAACAGATGATGTTTGTCTTGTCAGATTCCGTTTAATCTGATAGAATTCATAAAGACGGCAAAAATCGTACGTCCAAAAATCGATGTGTGTGTAGCTGGCTTAAAACGCATTTTAATTTGTTATAACGATCAACAATTGATTCAATTAGCGCAGTTGAAGTTATTGAAGCGTGAATCGCAGACAATACAGTAATCGACCAATATAATAATCGACAATAATTAAATATGCTTAGCGAAACAGTCAAATTTGGAACATAAGCGCCCTGTAACATATGAGATATCTATATGCTATTTTCTATCTACCTATGAAACGGTATCTACATAAATTCTGTAATTGTATCTACATAAATTCAAGATAGTTTGAACACATCAATGTCCCCTCTTGGAAAACTATATTATTGTAGTAACCTTAGACCAGTTATAGAATAGACACGGCTCATTGTATATTCATACTGAAAGTCGATGAACCCAACATCTACAGCCAAATCCGCCCATCTTGACGTCACGCATCGTAAAGAAATTATAGAAAACTTTTTTGAGTTTTTGTGTAAGTGTTTGTGGTGTTTAACTTACATTGTTGTTGAACAATGCATTGTTGTGAGCTTGGTTGTGACGTCAAGATGGGTGGATTTGGCAGTAGATGTTGGCTTCAGAGGCTAGACTTCCCAGCGTGTCTATTCTATAACTGGTCTAAGGTAGTAACGATATCATTCCCATTTTACTATATTATTGTAGTAACGATATCCTATCCATCTTTTTTCATGAAATATGATAGTAATAATTTTAATCTTATAGATTGACTAAACAATTATCAGTCTCTCATACAATAATTATAATAGTGATAAGATAATATTGTCTCTCAAAGAGAGAGATAATATTGTCTCTCATACAATAATTATTTTCATGGCAAGTTAATAAATTTTAATTTTAAAATTGTTTGATTTTCAGTTTGTTCGTGGACCCTGTGAAGACAGAGCACTTCATTTCAATGTACATGCCCAGTCATACGAGGTTCGGCCCATATGTAGTGGGAATGATTGGCGCCTACACTATGACCAAACTCAAGGAGAAGGAGTACAAGTTCTCCCTCGTAAGTAGAGAGTTTTGCTCATATAATTTCACTAGCCTTCAGACTCGCTTCGCTCGCCATATCCGTCTAGCCAGGGGGCTTCGCCCCCTGGACCCCCGTGGATAAACAGGCTCGCTTCGCTCGCCATATCAGGCGATATAATATTCTCAGGAATAGCTCTGATTGAAGTAGCAGTGCCCAATCAATTTTTCCGCGATGAATGCATTTCAATCTTCAACATGGTGCCAACCTAACAAAGTCAACTCAACTTAATGCCAACCTGACAAAATTATTAATTTAGTTACCAGTTAACAACTGTTTCGAAGAGGTACTCTCTCTAGATTATAGTTCTATATTAACATAATTATGGTATGGACATTTTTCAATTATAATTAAGAGATTGGAATAAGAAGAATAGGCTATACATGCTAAAAGACGAACTTTAAACCCTTAAAAACCACCCTTAGAGTTAAAATATTGCCAAAAGATTTCTTAGTGCGCCTCTAAAGGGCCAACTAAACATACCTACCAAATTTGAACGTTTTTGGTCCGGTAGATTTTTAGTTCTGCGAGTGAGTGAGTGAGTGAGTGAGTGAGTGAGTGAGTGAGTGAGTCAGTCAGTCAGTCAGTGAGTGCCATTCCGCTTTTATATAAATAGATTGAAGATTGATTCACTAAACTCAGTCATATTACACGAGTCATGTACCTATCATATCATCAGTTGATTCACTCATTTCAATTATGATACGTGAAAAATGAGATAAATACTGTGAAAAGAAGAAGAAGACTGGAGAAGGAAAATATAAGAAGAAAAGAGTATTAAGCCTATTAGTTCAAAATATATAGTAGGTACAAACATTATAGGCTAATAATACAGCTCCAGATGGCGTATACCTTGAGTAAACTGAAATATGTTTCTCTCTGTGAGAATTCCAGTCTCAACAGAATTCCTCAACGGCACCGCACAACACGACAGAACAGGAAGCTCCCCGATTGGTTGATTCCCATAAAGGTCCACATCTAAAGTCCTCCCTCATATTTCAAATTATCAAGATATCAAATCGTAATTTTCTTCATATAACATTCATCCATTTATGTAACACACGAAACTGATGTGAAAACATTAGCAGATAAAATACTAAAGCCGCGTTTACACCAAAGTTATTAACAAAATATCAATAACTTAATTTTTATAGATTCTATTAGATTGAACGGAACTTGACAAAACATATGTTCTTCATGTGTATGATAAGTTATGTTCAATCGAATAGAATCTATAAAAATAGTTATGTTCAATCGAATAGAATCTATAAAAATAGTTATGTTCAATCGAATACAATCTATAAAATTAAGTTATTAACATTTTGTTAATAGCTTTGGTGTAAACGCGGACTTAAGGCATCCTAGTGTTTATTTTTCTCCCAAATTTAGGTCATGTCACATTCTATTATTAATGTTTCCTTGTATGTTTGTTTACAGCCAGTGATAATAATCGGCTCTATGATTGGCGCATTCCTATCAGCTGGTACCCTGGTGTCGGGCTACCTGTTCTACATCAGAGACCGGCCCTATGATCTGTGGGAAAACGTGTTGTATGGAGCTCTCCACAGATCCGTCTGGTCGGCCGGCATTGTCTGGTTCTTTGTCGTCGAAATATCTCCGGATATGGTGAGATTATATTATGAATTTGAAGTTAGTATCAGAATAATTATTATTTTACGAAAATCCTAATTAAATGCTGTAAATCACCCCGAAGACTTCTGCTACAGCAAACATTGACAACAGGGTTAACAGCTAGATGGAAATTCGATGAGAACTACTATCCAAAAAGTATTTGCCAGCCCGGGAATCGAACCCGGTACCTCCTAATTGACAGTCAGGAATGCTTACCCTCACACCAAACTGCTGACAATCTCTGGATAGCAGCGCTCATTTTATACGAAGCCATAGCGGCCAACCAGTCTACCAAATGCAATCTCTATTTAATTCATCTATAGATTTAGTATCAGAAGTTAGTAGAAGTTAGTTAGTATTATGTATCTTATTTCAGTATTAAGATAACGTTTCTTTTTTTTTAATTGCTGTGACCTCAGGGCTGGGAAAACTAGATGGGTAGTTTAATTATTTAATTGACTTGGCATACACTGTTGGAGCTATGTTCAAATTATACAGTTTCACATGACAAAATAATGAATAATTTAGGTATCATATCAATACCAGTCGACTGTTGATATATTCGATAAAAATCTATTAATGACTAGCTGGCCCGGCGAACTTCATACCGCCAAATAGTTGAATGCATATCATTACAAACTTTAGCGCACCCCTGAGGAGGCGTGATGCGGCATTTTATTTACATAGATAATTTTTCAACTGCAAAATAAATAATTTACTGAAAATCAATTAATTCTGAACACCGAAGACAGCACAATTACGGTATTCGAAACAAAGCAATGTCTTTAGAGCATGTAAGTCTTTAATCTGAGGCCGCACTGCTGGATGGTTACACACAAAACAGTCATTTTTTTTAGCCGGGGCGTGTTAAGAATAAAATACATGGGCGGTTATGGAGCAGCACACACTTTTGCCTACTATCTACCGACGGCTGTTGTATGAAGCAAAGATTATAACAGCTGATTTCTATTTCTGTGTGTGGCCAGCTCACAAATCTTCTTCCATAAGGATTACATGTAAACTTTGAAGGACTGTAGGAAAGACTCCTGAAATCGGATTATAAATTTGATAGCCCATAAACCTGGTCCTAAACTACCTACATAATGACATAACTAAAAAAATCAACTAATTCGGTGCACACATAAAAAAGTTATTGAATGTCAAAATTTGAGGCTTGATTTTTATTTATATAGATGATAATACAAAAAGTTCACCAGAGATAGACAATAATATGGAGGAACTAATAAAACCAGTATTTTTCTATTTCAATAAATTAATGGATGTGACAAGTTTCTTATTCTAGATACAATAAGGATAAAGATAATTCAGTAGTCTCATGAAGTATCTATTATGAAGGAATCAGCTTTCTGAGGTTTCAAGTTGTCATTGTTGACAACTTCAATAATTCTTTAAATCTAGATACAATACCGTAACGATTAAGGTAATTTAGTACAGATAAAGTATTATAAGGACCATCTTCTTGTTGTTTTAAGAACTTCGAGTTTCTTATTCTAGATAAAATAACGATTAAGGTAATTCAGTGCTGAAGAAATCTTTTGAAATTAAAACCATTTTTCTGTCGTCTTAGGTATTTTGTACGACGTCTTCAAGCACCCGTTCCTGACGGCGTTTGGACGTCTCACCTACTGTGCCTACCTGGTGCACGTTCTACCTCAACTCATTCAGACCTCCACAACACGACTGCCAGAATATGTTGACATGAAGAGAATGGTCAGTAAATTACAAGATTCATCCTCATTCATGAAGCGATTCGTCCTCTCATTCATTGATTCAATCGTAAACCATTCGTTAATAGAATTTTTGAGATCATTTGGAAAGGTTGTCCATTCATTGATTGGTCCACATGAACATTCATTCACAATAACTGAAGATATTTTTTTTCGTCATGATACTGTTCTATATACGGTAATTGTATTATAATAATTTTGAGATCATTAAGAAAGGTTGTCCATTCATTGATTTGTCCACATGAACATTCATTCACAATAACTGAAGATATTTTTTTTCGTCATGATACTGTTCTATATACGGTAATTGTATTATAATAATATTGTAAAACATGTCAGTGTTGTGAATAAATTTATATTTCAATTTTCACAAGCAATCGTACCGTACACATAGGGATGTCAATCCCGGGACTGATTTCCAATCCCGGTATTTCGGGATTATCTAATATCAATCCCGGGATCCCGGGATAGGCAAAATCAGTTTAATGCATTTTAACCAATTGTTCCACCTCAATTACATGTTCAGTAACAATGTGTGGAGATGAGAAAGGGCTTATTATAGAGGGAGAGGATATTATTGAAATGGAAAAATACTATTAAAATTAAACATTCTATTCCTATAATGTTTTCAAGATTAGGAGTTACTTTTTTCAAAAGCTGAACCACTACTAAATGAAATTTTAATTGTAGAGCCTACTTTATTCACTTCAACTAGATACAGTATTCTACTTATGATAGAGAAAAAGAAGATATGAGGGATAATTAGACAGAGAGTGAGTAGATCCCGGGATTGACATCCCTACGTAGACAGTTCATTAGATTGAAGATACTCGACGATTTATAGATTCAATCGAACACAATTCATTAAGTGAGTGTTGACAAAGGACTTAGTGTCCGAAAGCGCTCCACAAATATGAGTAGAAGCTAATAGCTTTTATTTATAAATACCTGACTGCTATGTCGTAATTTAGTTGTTCAAAAGTGATCATTAAGTGAATTATTGACTAATTAAGAGATTGATTGATTGATTAGCTGTCTCCTTTATTAAAATCCTAGGAGGGCGAAGTTAGGGGCGCAGCCGGCCCTCTCTTACACTTAACCCTCAAAGAGAGAGATTTATTGGAAAAGAACAAAACTCTTGGGCATTATATTTTCACTGTCACTGATTATGTTCGATTCTGACATCAGTGAATGTGTACAGTACAGTGATAATATTATTCCCATTATCTCTAATGGGACTATTCATATACCCGCTCAGTGGGAAAATATTCCAAGTATAACTCATGGGAGTTATCCAAAAATAAAAATGAATATGAGATTTTAAATTCACTAGGAATATGAATATAAATTCAATATGAATATGAGATTTTAAATTCACTAGGAAGAGACTGTAATTATTTTCACAATATTGAAAAACAATATTTTCAATCATTATAATATACCGTACGGGAGTTTATGATTTTAATCGATCAATTTGATTATACCAATCTATAAACTGATAAGTTTGGTATGTTTTCCATCCAGAAATTAAGTTATCAATCATGATATTAAACAAAAATTCAAATTAAATGCTGTAAATCACCCCGAAAACTTCTGCTACTGCAAATATTGACAACAGAGTAAACATTGACAACTTTTGCTACTGTAAATATTGACAACAGAACCCTGATTCAATAGTACACCATTCGTTAATAGGATTATTGAGATTAATAATCGATGGAGAAAATAATTGATGGATTTTCGTTTAATAATAATATTATTAATTCATTTGAATAATTGAAATATGTCAGTGATGATGATATCGAGTACCCTGGCTGGCTCAGGTCTGGTGTCAGAGTTTTCAGGTCGCAACTGATCAATTTCAGGGCCTCTGACATGACCTAACGACTGTTTTTTAGGCAGCCGGGACCGACGGCTTAACGTGTCCATCCGAAACACGTAATATTATTATAAATATCTCAGTAATTTTCAGCTTTCAATTAGCGTACGTTAATAATAATTGATTTACAGCATTTAATTTGAATTTTCGATCAATAATAATTTATTGTGTTTTCTAATTGAATTTCTTTGCGTTATTAAGGTATGGTACTCGATGGGTGACTTCACATACGCCTACATCTTTGCACTATTCTTGAACCTGTTGTTTGAGGCACCTCTTGAGAGAGTGCAGAAGAAAGTGCTCAAGAGGATGGTCAGAAGTAAGTAGTCCCAAGTACTGTATTATTCTATTAAATTATAATAGGAAATTAATTTTTCTTCCAATTTCAATTGAAATAGAATATCAAAATGAAGGTTTCCTGTAAAATGTGGTCCTTTTCGAAGACAATTGCAATATTCATCATGATTATTTTGAATCAATTCTCTATATTTTATTCAATTTAATATTTTTTCAATAATTTAA
Organism: Nilaparvata lugens; assembly: GCF_014356525.2. Taxonomy (NCBI): domain Eukaryota; kingdom Metazoa; phylum Arthropoda; class Insecta; order Hemiptera; family Delphacidae; genus Nilaparvata; species Nilaparvata lugens. The sequence goes on from NC_052515.1 coordinate 3,466,105, forward strand.
ATCCAATAAACTCTATCAAATAAATTAGTAAGAACACAATATACTGGTATGTTGCCCTTTCCAAATCAAATACACAGAGAACGAGAATCCTTCTTAATTTATGTCGAATAGTAGTTTTTTAGCATTGTCTTGAGTTGTTGACTTCTGTGCCAATGAAACCAGATATAAGTAGAAAAGATAGCATATTATCATAGCCACCTCAAGACCCATACAAGGCTACGATATAGCAACGTCGCAGTGTAGGCCTGGAATTTAATACATGTTTGGTGAAAAAGATTTAAAAAAATACCAGCTGATCTTTTCCACTAATCATGTATTAAATTCCAGGTCTACACTGCGACGTTGCTATATCGTAGGCCTTGTATTAGAGATGGCTATGATATTATCAACTTGTAATCTATATGCAAAGACCTTAAAGATATCTCTTTAAGTTCTTTGTCTATATGGTATATCTGTGTTTCTGTCTATATACACTGTGTTTCTACGTAGACTACAACAGAGTTCTTATGAATATAGATATATGTAGATATATTTTATTCTTTTTTTATCGGACCATACAGTGATCAACAACGTCAGTAGGATATTCATAACACTTAACACTTAATTAAAAAGAATGTGTGAAAAATTATTCCACAGAATAGAAGGGGTTTGCACGCAGAAGATCAAATAGTGATTTGCTGAACAAAGAGACTGGATAATTTTTTATTGAAAGTGTTTAGTCATGGGAGACAACATACAGTGATCAGCAACGTCAGTAGAATATTCCTAACACTTAACACTCAATTAAATAGAATGTGTGAAAGAACTAAAGGATATTGTGTTCTTATCACATTAAAGAACAATTTTGCAACATTTCTGACAATAATAAATGAAGCGCCTTAAATTTTATTCCAAGCTGTGTTACAACAGTACCATAACAAACTATTATAAAATTAATAACAAGGGCTACCTACTTTTAGTAGGTAATGAAAGTAGAGCTAAATAAAAAAATGGGTAATAGAAATAAAATGGAAACAGTACTTTTTTAGAAATCAATTAAGGGGGTAGTGTTTCAATGAGTTCTAAAAAAATACTGTTTCCATTTTATTTCTATTACTAAAAGTACGGTAGCCCTCTTTATTCATAATTTTATCCAGAAAAAGTAGTCCTACTATAATTATATCAGTCTTATTTTCATAACAGTAACAAACCGTGATACCAGTGTTCAATTTCATAGAACATATTAACAGCAACATTTTTTAATTTAATCACTAATATTAATATTATTGTTCCTTGAACGTTATTGGACTGTCTCATGATCTAAACATTATCAAATTATTTTTATGGAATATTTATAAATAATAGTAAAAATGCTCAACTCACCCTGATGGTCATCGACCAAGGGCTAAATACTTACATTAGTTGTAATTTATAATTTGTAATGTGTGTTTCTTGATTAATAAATAAAAGCTTTTCTATTCTATTCTATTAACAGCAATATTTTTCAATTTTAGATGCTGATGCCAAACTTCCCAAGAAAGGAGAAGTCAACATGAATGGCAATGAATTGACTGAAGTAAAGGAGACCACTGGGATTGATAACCACGCTATGGATAAAACTGATATCACCAATTGAGTGAATCATTCATGGTTTATCAATTCAACGATTCAATCGTGCTTTAATCGGAGTGAATCATTCATTATTCATCAATTCAACGATGCAATCGTTTTGAATTGATTACATTGAATCAATTAATGATTTGATTATAATCAATTATTAAAAGATTGAACTAAGAGAAACTTTAGTTCCACCTCACTGTATGAACCCAGGAATATAATTATTTTTTTATCAAAAGAAACTTTAGTTCCACCTCGCTGTATGAACCCAGTAATATAATTATTTTTTTATCAAAATAATTAATATTATGGGATATAAAAACTGTGCAATACGTTTACAGTGATATTATTAAAAGTGAGAGTTGTTGTGAATCAGAATATTTCTTGATAAAGTGTGTAAATAAATTACCGTCGAAAATAAATGAGAGACACTAGAACAACTGACATTGGTGCTCAAAACGTTGTAAAAATGAAAATGTGTTGTAAATAAAGAGAAAGTTGTATGTAGAATTAATTTTTAAAATTAATTGGAAGAAATTAGGCTAGGTATTACAGAGAAGGGGAATAATTAAAAAGAATTCAAGTGACCTAGAATTGGATTTCAATATGTATTCGAATACATTGAATTTCAAATTATTAATAATATTTTAATATTAAAAATTTTACTTTCAGAAAGGGGGGAAATGATATAGAATTCAAGTTACCTTGGAGCTTGAATTAAATTTCAATATTTATTTGAATTAATTTTAATTTAATTCTATCCTCGATTGGAATAATACAGTAAATAATACTTTTTGAAAGGTTACTTGAACTTTCAATGTTTATGTACATACAGAAGTCGCCCTAAACAAGAAAGTGAATAAATAATACACTATAATTTAGGTAGTGTAGTGTAGGCCTATACAATTTAAGCCTTTCAATATTGTACTAATAAAAATTGAGATGATATGCTAAATCAACGATGACATGAACTTGAATTCAATATTTATATCATCTTTCTATGATCAATATTGTATAAAATAATATATAATTATCATGGCATTGCTCAAAATCAATTCTAAGTTTTTTATAAATGTATTATTATAGATAGGTTCATCTATCTCGTACTAATAGAAATAGATAATATAATAATGTTCAATTAACGACCTGAACAAACCAATTTATATCATCTTTCTATGATCAAATGTAAGCTAATAATAAAATAGTTAATATTATGAGATTGCTCAAAATTAATTCCAAGTTATTTTATCAATTCCAGGCCTACTTGGTATAAGATGGTACAGACACAAGAAAAACCTTGACACCCATGAGGACGTTAGAACTCAGAGTTTTTCTCTGTGACTGTACCATAAACTATTGTAAAGTGTTCCCAATATTTAATGTTGTTGTTAATAATATTATTCTAGAAAGTAAATATTATTATTCATGTAAACGGAAGTTTCTATATGTATTTCTATATCTCTATCTGTATTTATTCTAAGTATAAATGTGAAAAATATTCTGGAAAGTAATTTTGCATTCCACTAGCCTATCATTTCACTGACCTCAGTGGTTTCCTTATAAGTTTTCTCTATTTTGTTTATACTTTCATATTTGATTTGAATTCAAATGTAGTAGAATAAATGTTCCTAGAAAGCTCTATATCATTTTTCATTTTTGAATTCCTCTACCCCAGAAGATGGTTTATTAAAAATGTTTATATCTCCTTTCCATTCCAATAAAAAATGCCGTGACCGCTGTAAAATTACATCATCGAATTACAATCGGACTTGTTCATTGGTTCTCCTGGTTGCACAAGAGCCTGTTAAATTTTAATTGTGGTTAAATGTCTCTAGAACCAATCAGAGGAGATTTATTTTCGTAAAAGCATTCTGTGATTGGTTCTCAAGGCATTTAATCTTGATTAAAATTCAACAGGCTTTTATGCAACCGATTCAGAGTATTGCTTCCATTAGATGACATCATTTTTACGGCGGTTAAATTTGATAGACGTTTTTGCAAGCGGGCCCAACACAGAAATAGGAATTATGAAATGAAATGAGAATATGTTTTTAATAAATTTAATCATTCATAGTACAAACTACAGAACATGGCGTATAAATTAATTATCAATACATAAAAAATACTAATAAAAGTAATAGTTGAATATTGGGATTGTTATCACATAATGAATGGCATAATCTGAGTTCAACTCGATATCATTTATCAAGTTAATAAGTACAAAAGATATGATAATTTTTAAAAAATATAAAAATACCAAGATGGATAATAAGTTACTAGCTGCTAATTATTTACTTTCGAATCTATTTCATAGCACACGGTTATCATTTTTAGTACTATTACTGGCCATCATAAAACAGTAATATATAAAAATAACCATTATTATCTATCTACCTAGCACCTAATATAGTTAAATTAATAATTAATAAACAAGTAGCTTGATAATTTCTAACAAATTAATAAATATAAAGTTATTTTGATAGAAGCCTGTTGAATCATTCTTTATTTTTGAGACTGAAATTCATAGATTCCTAACAATTATAAGCAGCACTTTTAAATGTAGCTCAATTCAATAAATACTAATTCTCTCTTTTTTACAAAATAATAAGTCAAAAATATTAATGACATCTCTTAAATATTGAATTTTCCTTCAAAAATAATCTATAGTGACATTGAACACTTAAGATTATACTTATCCTGAGGAAAAAAATTGTTATCGTTTGAGATTGATATTTTTGTTAAAATACAGACATAGTAGTAAATTTAAAAAAAATATGAATGAATAAAGCAGATCAAATGACGAGATTCATAAATATTTCTTCGCTTAAGTAGATTTTATCCTCTTTATATAGTTTCAATTTTAATTGAAGGAATTTATAGATTTATTCGACTATCAATTCACTCAATGTACATCTAAATCCAATATAATAAATTTCTTCGTAAAAGCTACCTTATTATGAGAGTAAAAAATATTGGAGCCCAATAAAACCAATTGGTAATAAAATTCATTGGTTTGTTATTGGAAAAAACAATAGCAGCTTTTTTATTTGATATTAAATCAGTGATTAAGTAGATCTGCTATGATCTGAGTAGTTAAAAAAGTTCAATATTTGAAACTTGATAATAATTAATTATGAGTTAATGCACTAAAAAATAGTATAAATAAGTTGAGACACTCTTATAAGCATAACAACTAGTTATGCTTAATCAAATTTAATTTTAATTATTTCAACATTCTACTTTATTTATCCACAATCATAAAATAGTTGTTATGCTTATAAGAGTGTCTCAACTTATACTATTTTATAGTGCATTAACTCATAATTAATTATTATCAAGTTTCAAGTTTCTCCGATAATAATTAGTTTTGAGTATATAAAGCCAAATATAAGATTTGACAACATATTTGATGATAAACATAACCCAATTCATGCAGTTTCAGAAAACAGAAACACAACAGTTCTGAGTTAGTATCAGAGTTTTATTTATAAAATCAAATCACCACATTACATTAATCATACTATTTCTGACAAGTAATTTATTCATTGAAAAAAATTGTATTCAATAAAATTATTGAGTTTCATTTCATATTTATTATCAAAAATTTTACTCAATAAAACTGTAGAGTTTAATCAAATTAGTCACTAGGTGTTTAGGATAATGTATCCTAGCCAACCATCATTCAAAATATTATTTGATAAATATTGTTAGACTAATATACAAAAGTATTGGAAGTCATAATAATATATTATAGTAAATCAAGATTTAGAAAGTATATAGATTATACAAATGAATTAGTATTATATGTACAATTTATGCGTTTTTCAGCAACTTCGAATCATTCTTCACCACTCTTCAAGATTGTAATCTCCACTAATTATTTTTCCTTCAATGGTATTTCAATCTCCAATCAATCTTTCGTCTTTATATTTTCTTGTTATCATCGTTCTTCGTCTTGTTTCATTTTCAACGTTATTCCAATTACTTTAAAACCTTATTTTCTCTCATTTCACTTTCTGATCATTGCTCCCACTTTATTTTCTTCCTCGTCATGTACTTTATCTTTCATACCTACACACAGTGATATTATATTTTATCCTTGTTACTCACATGCATATCGATTCTCTCAAAATTCAATAAATAATTTCCGTCATGATCATCTAATATACCTTGCATTATTTTACTTGAAGATTCTTTTCTACATGAGAATTTTTCCTATCCTTTCTTAGCTGCACTTTCAAACTATACTTTGGATCATTTTTTGTCTTGTTATAAACCATATCTCAAACAATTCTTTTACTCTAAATAAAAATATAAATCTCAGTACCCTTTTAAATTATTTTGTCACAACATCTTTCGGACATCTCAAGTCTTTAAATGGCATTAATGATCGAAGCCTGTTGTGACAAAATAATTTAAAAGGATTCTGAGATTTATATTTTAATTAATATTAAAAGTAGCCCTAAAGAAAAATTATTTTACTCCATTCTCTTGTCTTACAAATCATTTACTTGATCATTGTATTTTTACTGGACTACCTACTAAGTTTACACCCTTTCGTCACTCAACTCCCAAAACATTTCAGTGTTTTTTCTACGATTAAACAAGCCTTGGAACATATTTTCTCTTCCAAACTAAACAATTATTCTGCTTTCATGCCTTTCTCATTATCAAATTCACTAGATTATTCTATTTGTACGTGAATAATCTACTTTTTTCTCTCTTTTTCATCATCAAATTCACTCAATCATTCTATTTGTAAGATTGTGACCTATTAGTGTCTCTTTTTACTGTACACCTTATCTCTTCTCTCGATAGTTTTCTTTCTAGTTTTTGAACCAATGAAGATTTTTGAAAGATACCTTGGAGTTTTTGTAGATACCTCGTTTTTGAAAATACCTTGAAGGCGATTATCAGATTGTAAGATTGTAGATCTATTCCTATCTCTTTTCACTGTACATTCTTCCTTCGATAGTTTTTTTTATCTACTTTTTGAACCTTTCGACGATTTTTGAAACCTCGTTTTTGAAGATACCTTGAAGGCGATTATCAGATTGTAAGATTGTAAATCTATTCCCATCTCTTTTCACTGTACATCTCTTCTTCTGATCATTTTTGTCAACTTTTTGAAACTTTGACGATTTTTGAAACCTCGTTCATGAACAAACCTTGGCGACGATTGTCAGATTGTGGATTTTCGTTGTAGTTGAAAATCCAAACTCAGATTTTCAAACTTTTGAAGTAGACCACTTTGAAAATCCGAATTTTGAATCGTGATCTGAATTCGATCAGAACTCGTCGTGCCTGGCTAAGGCCTCGCCAAAGTCGGTGGCCTGCGATCCGACAAAAATGTCGTACTTACTGAGCACTTCTTCTTTGGTAAGTTTGCCATCGGCGTCCTCGTCACTCTCGTAGATCAAGTGCCGCGCCTCAGCCTCGGCGTGATCAAAGTCCGGTGGAATTATCCAGCTTTTCACCTAAAACACAACCAAAAACAACAATTAATTTGGAAGATAATGGCTTCGTTGAACTGAAAATGTTGTGAAGTGAAGAACTACAAGACTTGACCTTTCGGACTATGTCTGAAAACTCATATGAATTAGGGAGAGGAATAGCACTAGGTAACCTTATTTTTCCTCTCTCTATCACTATTTTTATTATGTACTTGTAGGAAATAAAGAATAAATTATATTTATATCAATGAAAATACAAGTTTTATTATAAGTTTTACAGCATATAAGCACAGAGAAGAGATAACGATATCATAGAGAAACAATAGCATAAGTAGATATCCCATGGTATAGGGCGTTTATGTTGCAACTTTTACTGTTATCTCAAGCTGATAGTCCACGTAGTTCTTTCCTGTGAAGCTTTATGACGCTGGTAGTCTCTCATATTGTTCCGTTCATACACTCTTACCCCAACAAAACAATTAAAATCTACAATAATCGACAGTAATCGGCTTGAGATAACAGTAAAAGTTGCGACATAAACGCCCTATACCATGGGATATCTACTTACGCTATTGTTTCTCTGTGACGATATCCCGTGGTATAGGGTTTTATGTTCTCAATTTCAAGCCGATATTTTGTTGTTAACTCAAGGCGATTACTGTCGACCACTTTCTATTATTACTGTTTTGGTCGTGTGAGAGTTTAAAGAAGACAGTATGAGAGACTGCCAGCGTCACATAGCTTCACCAAAAACAACTACTAGGACTATCGGCTTGAGTTAACAGTGAAATTTTCAACATTAACGCCCTATACCATGGAATTATCTTCTTAAGCTATCTTTTCTTCCCTTCCTTTGCAATATGTTTTTCCTACAGTTACGTTGAAAAGTGGCCATTGCTGCACTGATTACAGAACGCAAAGAATCACTTTTCCGCTCTAGTGCGGGAAAAATTTTTCCTGCACTCCAGATTTGCAACATGGCAACGCAAAATAGTTGGTGGGTTATATGGAGCACCAGTGCAGCAAAATCAAAATTAAGTTGGTAACTATAGTGTGGTGGTGCACGTTATAGAATTCTTAATCTGGTGGATGACAGCCACCACCCACACACCACACAGCCGCCATTCAAACACACATACTACATTCTATTTTATTTATTAATAATAAAATTACACAGATTTACATTTGATGCATTTCAGGCAATTTTACCCATAATTACCCACTTTTCATATTCAATGGTAACTGTAGGAAAAAACTTATGTGAAATACGTGCGCAAAGTTACTCTGCTGCACTCAAGAAGCCATTCCGCCCTCGCCTACGGCTCGGGCGTAAACGTTTCTTTCGGTGCAGCAAACTGTCACTTTGCGCACTAGTTGCACAAATAACTATTACAATTTCTCATTTATTTACAATAAATCAAAATTTTTTATCAGAAATCTTTAGATTAGAGAGCTCGCATCTTCCTTGGCAATCTATGCAATTTATCCTTAATTTCCAATGAATTATAATTAGTTTTTTCAATCAATAAATAGCATTCTAATTGTACAGACCTCTTCCATGTTCATGAAACCATCTCCGTCCTTGTCTCGATAGGTCTTGAACTGCTCTTTCTCATTCTGCACCCACTCTGGTTCCGCCTCTCCATCTGCACTGTGAAACATGTCCCCTGCAAATCAGTCAAAACACCTCCATTCAATACAATTTACAAAACAACCATTTCAATAAAAAAGTAAATTCGTATGGCTTTTTTTGGTGGGGAGTCCCTTGCGGGATGGTCCCACCGCCTGAATATATAATTCAAGCCGTCAATGGGCCTTACGACTGTCATACTTCAGCCGGGATCGACAGTTAACTTGCCCATCCGATAACACGGGAGTGATCTGGTTAAAAAACTTTTGGTAATGAGTGGGTTTGAACCCGGGATCTCTATGCTGCTACGCAAGCACTCTATCCACTAGACCACGGCTCACTCCATTTCAATTATTGGCCTATGCTAACATCGAGAATTTCAATTCACTTGAAATTAAGAAGAAGACAAAAGAAGTAAAAGGAGAAGAAGAAGAACAAGAACAAGGAAATTATAGATTTTATATATTTAATTATTATTAAACAAAAATCTCAATTAAATGCTGCAAATCACCCCGAAGACTTCTTCTACTGCAAATATTGACAACACGGCTAGATGAAAATTCGATGAGCGCTACTATACAATAATTATTTGTCAGCCCGGGTTTTACAGTGGACTCGGTTAGAGCGCGAATCCGGTTATTACAAGACAGGACCAGCCAATATCCCGTATAATTTGATTTAATTTGATTTTGATGTGATTTGGTGTAGAAATTTGAATGGACATAACCTATAATATTTGGACAATTTAAAACTAAATTAGGAAATTGAAGAAGTTTTGGGCAATAGCCTGTTTTTCTTTTCCGATTCTTGTATTTTTTTGCTAACCTTATAAATAAATAAATAAATAAATAACGATGTGTATTTCGGATCCTTTTATAACGCGGTGTATCTCCAGATATAGCGCTGTTTCCACATAATGTCCCATAGCTTTATAGTTGCTCTCAGTGAGTGAAATTCTACAAAATAGACTATTATTAAACAATTCATCAGTGACTGGACAAAAGTGCTATTTATGGAATAGTTAGGAGCCTCTCCCACCTCTTGGAATCCCCTATTATAACCAGTTTGTATGGTGTCAATCACCCCTATTCTTTCCCTCTCTGTAACTGCACTGAAAAGACTTTGTGAACTGGACATTGTCAGTAGACTGACAGTGGTGTTCATGATTTTGAAGCAGATTGTGAAGAGATGGTCCCTTCAACCGCGTTGTAACCGGAGTCTACTGTATTTGTGAACGTAAGTCTGAATATCAGTGTTACTTGTTTATAAATAAAGTCCCAACTGAATTCATTATTAATAGAATCATTACAAAATCAATAATGAATCTTATACTGGATTGGATTAAGATAAATGTTCATTTTAATTTATCTCGAGTTTCAATCTTGTGTTATAAATTATTTGCCAAAGCTTCATTGTATTTGTCTTTTTGAATTTGCCATTTGATTGTAATTTTGTTAAATGTCTTATCGTTTGAAAAGATTGAGATGTGACCTAGTTTCCGTAATTTTATTTATTTCAGTGGTTTGAATAAGCTTCATTTTCTTTCTATTGACATGTTTGTTTTACCTAGTTGTTTAAACTCACTGCCGGCGCACAAGTTGTTCTTTGCTGGTAGTGCCATTTTGTAAGTTAGAATATTTATTTTATCAATCTGTATTATTTTATGGCAAAATAAATGAATGAATTTAGAAAATTTGAATATAGAGGTATCTGCGTTGTGCTGACTTTGAACCTCACTAGTAAGTAAATTACTCACCAATATACTCTTCCAACGACAGCTTTCCATCCTTGTCTTTGTCGATATCCTCCATGGTTTCGACGACGACAATGTCGCGCATGTAGGGCGTCTCCTCGGGATGCAGGAAGGCCTGGAACTCCACCTTGTTGAGGGCGTCGTCACCATCTTGGTCAGCAGTCGCCCACCGGCGTCGGTCGCGGTTCTGCATCTGCTGATAGGACAGCATTCCCGTCTCCGTTTTTTCCAGCTCATTGGCGTCCATGTCTTGAAACACAATAGAAAGCATTTAGAATATATTGGTTTAAACAAACAAACAAAACCTACTCTAGAACATGGTAGGCCATAGTGGAGTAGGGTAGGTCAATTTCCACACAGAAAAAACTAAACATGTAGAGGACACATTATAAGAATTTTCTGAAACTAACTATTTTATGTAATTGTAAATTATCTAATATTTTCTGTAGTAGTTTTAGTTTTTTGGAGAAATAAACATTTATTTATTTAATTGAATCCACTGATGAAAAACAGGTTATAGTAGCACATTATCATCAATAATATTATTAAGTCCAATGCCGTATCCACACTATCGCCCAATTCGTACAAATGACGACGAGCGCAAAAGTGTGGATGGGTGGTTTGCCAGTACTCGCATTCACTGGCCTTCGCTTGCCATCGCTCCGATTTTTGTCGAGCGAAGGCGAGTGGCCAGCCGAGCATCCACAAATGGTCACATTGCAGTGTGCATGGTAAGACCAACGAGGCCAAGCTTACAAGCCACTTGGCCAGCGACTTGGCGATAGTGTGTTCTATAGTGAGGTCCACGTTATAATGGCAGTGTTTGGTTAGGAATTGTATTTCTATCCTTGTCTATCAATCAACAAAGCAGATAGCGCTATCTCTTTCTCGCTTTGCTCTATTGCCAGATCGACTTTTAACAATGTATTTAATCTTAATTATGAAAATTCATTATTCAATCATTGCAAAATATATGTTCTTGATGCACAAATATAATTGTTTATTTTAAACAAGAAATTAAACATCTAAAATTAAAATTTGAATATCCTAATTATGAAAATGTATTATGAAATTATTGAAAAATATAATTTCTTGCTCAATAAAATATAATTGATTATTTTAAACGAGAATGAACAGTTAATAATAATAATATCGAGTGACCTGGCTGGCTCAGGTCTGGTGTCAAAGTTTTTAGGTCGCAACTGATCAATTTCAGGGCCTCTGACATGACCTAACGACTGCTTTTTAGGCAGCCGGGACCGACGGCTTAACGTGTCCAACACGGGAGTGGCCCGAGATAAATATCTTGCCCGGGCCGGGATTTGAACCCGTTAATATTACATCAATAAACCTGTATCAGCTACCGTCTATAGAAGGCATTGACAATACAATAAAATATAACTGATTATTTTAAACGAGAATGAACAGTTAATATTACATCAATAAACCTGTATCAGCTACCATCGACACGACATAGCTGTATCAGCTAACATTTGACACGACAGAGGAACGGCAACGTTGTTCTTCTATCTTTCTCCACTGCCATTATAACGTGGACCTCACTATAGGCATGAGGCAGCAGCAATCTCATTTCCACCTCATTATTCAAGGCATTAAAAAATTAGATTTGATTCGATTCAAGTATTTTTTTGCTGAGGGTGATGCACGGAGCTCTAGGTTTGTGTGTCTGTGGGATACTAGGCGGATAATAATGCGAGATGAAGTAGACCCAAAGTATTAAGGGTAGACCTACAGTTAAGGGTATAAATCACATTGGATGCGTATATGTGCAAGTGCAAGCTCGGTTATGCATGACCAAGCGTGCAGATGAGAAACAAAATGTGGAAAGAGCAATAGGAACACTCACACTGAACGCGTGCACTTGCTGGTTGCAGCTACATGCAAGTCACATGTTTCAATGTGTTTGTGTTCAAGTCACATGTTCAAGTCACATGTGTTCAAGTGAATTTGTGTTCAAGTCACAGTTTCAATGGCTCTTTCCAGATTTTGTTCCTCAGCTCATCCATGATCTGAAGTGAACTAGCACGTACACGCATACAATGTTATCATACCCTTGGGAAACGATTCTTCAACTCATGAATCATATGCAGAGGAGTTGGCTCAAGTGCTCACCCTTCGAACAGGCGCTTGATTCTCAGCTTATCTAAGCGATAGCTTATCAGCGCGTCCACTGATTCAAACCGCTTCCCAATTATATTATTTAATATAAAAAATGAAAAATATATTTAAGAGCATAATGAAATGCATTGTTTGAGGACTAAAATGATAAACTCACCATCCATGAACCCGTAGAGCATTTTCTTGTATTCTTCCCAGGTCACTTTTTCTTTGTTGTCAGGGTTGTGCGTTTTCCATTGCCGTTCCACGTCGTCTGTTATATACCTATATAAAGAATCAGCCAAAGTTATTAGCTTGAATAAAAGCGTAACAAACAAATTTTCACAAACAGTACGGGCCAGACTATATTATCGTTGAATTGAATTGCAATTGAATTGAAAAAATCTTTATTCATAAACATGTAAAAATACATATGAATAGTGTCATAGAATACTAAGGAAAATAGCCTAAATACTAATTACAAACAAATGTCATACACATAAGATATTATAAAAATATTGTCACTATTGTAAATCATTAATTAGTAATATTGAAATTAATTGACAGTGAAAGTTGTCATAACCAAGATTCAAACTATCAAAATAGGCTGTTTGAATTTTATTTATTTTTTAATTTCTTATATATTGGGAAGTTTTTTTTGGTGTGGCGAAAAATAGCGTTCGCACCATGGGCAAAAATGTATTTCCGGCTCTCAATCTTTTCTAGTCCTCGGCCTACGGCCTCGGACTTAAAAACCGATTTCGAGCCGGAAATATCTCATTTTCGGCCCTAGGTGCGAAATATACTATTGCCGCACTAGAGCGGAAAAGTGATTCTTTGCGTTCTGTAATCAGTGCAGCAATGGCCACTTTTCAACGTAACTGTAGGAAAATATTTTTTTCACTCGTTTACTTTTTCATTCAATTTATTATTTATTTATACATTGAATTACATTATTCATAATACACAGAACTGATCCTGTCTCAGTGGTCTCCAGGTCATCGGCATCCATGTCTTAACAGAGCAACATTAAAACCACTGCTCAATTATAACAAATGAAAAATATATTTAACAGCATATGAAATGCATTGTATGAGGACTAAAATGATAAACTCACCATCCATGAACCCGTAGAGCATTTTCTTGTATTCTTCCCAGGTCACTTTTTCTTTGTTGTCAGGGTTGTGCGTTTTCCATTGTCGTTCCACGTCGTCTGTTATATACCTATATAAAGAATCAGCCAAAGTTATTAGCTTGAATAAAAGCATAACAAACAAATTTTCACAAACAGTACGGGCCAGATTATATTGAGCGTTGAATTGAATTGAAATTAAATTGAAAAAATCTTTATTCATAAACATGTAAAAATACATATGAATAGTGTCATAGAATACTAAGGAATACAGCCTAAATACTAATCACAAACAAATGTCATACACATAAGATATTATAAAAATTCCTGTAACGAATACAGGGATAATCCTACCAAATATTCCTTCAACTCAATACCAAACCTTTTAACATCTTCCACAATTTTCAAATAGTTTGGCAATTTTGAAAAAAATGACCTTCCCCTGAAAACGGTTTTCCTCTCGAATAGGTCTAATCTATGTCTTTCAACAATTCTGCCATAACGGGTAAAGTAGCTGTGAGTCTGGTTTCTTATTTCTGTATTAGTCTTTCTAAAAAACATGATGACATCATAATATACTGCCCATACACTGTCATAATCCCAAGCTGCGAGAAAAACAATCGAACTGAATCACATCTTTCAAGCTTAAGGATTATTCTGATAGCTCTCTTTTGCTGCTTAAGTATCTTGTCCAAATTTTTTTTTTTTTGGTTGTACTGCCATAGATACAAAGTCCATATGCCAAATATGCATGAATTACTGCATGGTGTACCGATTTCAATGTCTGGACACTAGAAACATTGGACATCTGCCTTAGAGCATAAATACCAGGGGAAATCTTTTTCATAACATGGCAAACATGACTATCCCATGTGAGATTACAGTCCACTAATAATCCCAAAAACTTTGTACTCTCTTTTGTTGCTAAGATTTCATTATTCAATGCCACCCTAGGATATAGATTTTGGTTCCTACTCTGCATTTGTCATAAATGGGATGATTATTGATTTACTAGAGTTCAAAATAAGATTATATCAATTCAGATTATTATTAATAGAGGCTATTCCAATAGCAGATAAGATTTCTACATCGCGTTTATTGAAGCGTTTTTCCAGACGCCGACACAATCAGCTAATCGAAGAGCTTCCTGCCCTGCCAACTCTAAAAACGCAATCTGAAAACTCTCAAAATGGTCTGGCCCTTTCTCTCTATGCAATGGCTGTAATAGTTCAACTAAATTCGGAAACAGTAGATGGAGAAACGTGATGAGAAGATAAAGTGCAAAAAATAAAAAATCTACTTAAGCTGAAGTGATGATAATATTAAACGACAGAATAAGAATAGACAAATTACCTATGTTTATCTATGGTTGAACTTGTGATGTTAGATAAGTTGATACATCATAAACTTGATGCTGAATGCAATAAATTTTCAATACACCACAAATCATTTTATTATCAATCTCTAAAACCAGAAAATTTTTATTACAATCATTATGCCCCATAATTAATTAATTTATTTATGTTATCATAAATCATTTAATCATTTTATTATCAATCTCTAAAACCAGAAAATTTTTATTACAATCATTATGCCCCATAATTAATTTATTTATTTATTTATTTACAATGCAATGACACTAATGTAATAGAATGTTTATTTCGCCAAAATTACATAATTACAAAACATGAATGATACATACAAAATGCATAATAAAAATGTAAATTATAATAGATCTAAATGATTTGGCACAGCCAGCAAAGTTAAACTTGTGCGCTAGCTGTGAGTTCATAAAGCAAACAGTACGAAGTAGCCTATAGCAATACTGAAAATGAAAAAATATATATACCTATATAATAAATATTATAGTAATGCTTCTTATAAATAATACAATGATAAGAATTGAATAATTTCGTGAACAATTATACAGGTGATAACCAAAAACAAGTCATACAGCCTACATTTAAATCTTCTAAATGCAAACTAATGAAGAAGAATACAATAAAAAATGAAATTTTCAGTTGTGAGCACATACCAGTGCTTAATCAAATTTCATAAATAATACAAAAGATAGAAAGACATTCAAAACTCAAAAGAATCATGAATAGATTTATTAACATTTAATAACATTGAAAGATAAAATAATAAGGTAGTCCTTGTGCTATTTTTCTTCCAAATTTATAAGTGACAAAGTCCAAGATAAGGTTAGAATTTCACGTGTACAATTTTTATAAAATTTTAGAATTTTAAATTTTATTTTATAAATACTATCATATCGGACAGTATATCAGAGTGGCAAGCAAAACTAAATTTTCCATGTTGATCATGATTAATAGTTAAGGTAGAGTTAAGATTTACAAGTTTATATCTTCTTACAAATAAAAGTTTATCTAGAAAAAGTAAATAAATAGTCTAATGTATACGTTTCTATTGCTGATGATGCCCGCATGAGCGTTTAGCTTGTGCATGGGCAATGGAAAGTGCGAGGGTAATTTGATGAGATGACGAAACGTCCATGCCTATCGGCGGGATTCGAACCCGCGACCAGGTAGCGCAAGCAGACTGAAGGGTGCAACGCCTTAGGCGTCTCGGCTATTCTGGCCAGCATAAATAGTGAGAAATAAAAAATCTGCTCACCTTCGCTGAGTCTTTTTAATCCAGTCTTTCAGTTCTTCAAGAGTTACATATCCATCCTTGTCGAAATCTATCTTATCCACTATTAATCTGCAATAAGAAATTCAATAATCATTAATTCAATTAGGTAATTGATGCAATTAAAATTGAAAAGCCACTCAAAACCTCCAAAAACTCACAAGCTGTTGATAGTTAAAATTAGAAATAGTTGATAATAGTCATAAGCTCTGTGAACATTGACTGAAAATTGTGTTGAAAGGAATTCTTAGGACTAACTTTGATTCAACACATAGACAGCCTTTTAATTCAACACAAATATTACTTTCTGGTTACAGTATATAATATATTATATTGAAAATATTGTTTGTAATATAACTTGTTTACAGTTATATTTCATCCACAGTCTAGTTAAAATATACACCATGATGTGTAATTCTATAAGGTGGTTCTCAAAGTGTGGGGCGCGACCCCCAAGGGGGGCGCGACGAATGCTCAGGGGGGGCGCAAAGTTGGAAAATGTTTTAAATTTACTTCTAAAATAATTACGATAAGAAACCTTTCTATTTTTAAAATTACACGTGAGTAATTTTACATATAAATATTTATATCAACCGTATTGTCAAATTCAAATTCTCAATCAATAAGTGCTCCCTCAACATGATAGAAAAAGAAAACCTCATTGATCTCCAAGATGACTTTGCGCTTAAAATGAAGTTTGAAGAATATACTCTTACATCCTTCTGGATTGGTGTGCAAAAGGAACACCCAATTTTGAGTAAAAAGGCATTGAAGATATAGACTCCATTTGCTACAATTTATCCGTGAGAAACTGGGTTTTCTGTTCTAGGTGCCATGAAAAGAGAATATAGATCAAGACTGGATGTGACCCAGGAACTTAGAGTAACGTTATCGGAGCGAAAAAACAAGCTCATCCTTCACACTGACGCTCTTTGTATTGTTAATTTCTATGAGAAATAAAAATAATAAATATGTACTATAGTACCTGTAGTACCTGAATAAATTATAATTGCTTGTATAGAATTTGTTGTTTTATTATGATTGAAACTATTGCAACATTGGGTTATGCATAGAATGTGCAAAACTGGGAATATTATAATGTGCAAAACTCAACTAAATAAAATAAATATTGAGTGTAAAATATGTAGGTATATATATATATACACGTAAGTATACATTTATGTACAACATGTATAGTAGTCTATGCTTATACATGTAGGGGGTCCGGCTTACAGCTGAATTATGCAGGGGGGGCTTGAAGTAAAAAGTTTGAGAACCACTGAGGTACAGTAACTGAGATCTTTCATTTATTAAAATGTTGTACTGCACTTTCACGGCGGACAAATTAGCCGTTTAAAATAAAGAATAGGTTAGGTTTTCATTTTCAGGGGATTTAATTTTGTTTATAACACTCAGCAGATAATCGTCCGGCTAATCAGTCCTCTATTGCATTTAGAAATAAATATTGAACTTTGAAAGATTTAGTTACTAACCCTAATCTTCGCTGACTTTCCTCAGGCGTCAGCTGATCGAATGTTTTTGCCTCCTCTCCCAGGAATGCCTCATGGTCATACTGTGCGTTATGGTGTCCATGATCAAAGTGCTGATTACCACTGTGGTCCTAAAATAAAAAGCAATACAGAATTGAATCAAACTATTCGTTAAACTGAGATGGTACATAAGTCCCTTAGCAACTAACAAACCAACTGAAAATGAAGAGCTTTTTAAACAGTATTCAGTTTTCAAAAACAGCAATAATACAAATGAATAAGTACAGAAAACGTCCCGTAGTTTTGCCTCCGTGACTTTCAAACAGCATATAGGCAAGGTATGGTTCGCGGGGTAATATTCACGGATATTCAAAAACATCACGCTTCAGGTACCCTAGACCGTTTGCAAAAACGGGCTGCTAGGATTATAACTGCAAGCGAACATCATGCACATTGCAAGCCCATTTTTGTTAGGCTGGGTGTCCTAACAGTAGTCAGCCACTTCCTTCTTCTCTGCCTCATGTATATCAAGAAGAATCAACAAAACCTGTTGACTCGGTCTGATGTACATCAACATAACACCAGGCATTGAGTGCTGTTTGACATACCCAGGGTGCGCCTCCAGAGATCGCGGCGGGTATGCTACAGGAGTGCAGCTCTCCGCTACTTCAACAGGAGTGAAGCAGTTGGATACCAGCAAGTTCGAGAGGGTTGTGACCGGGGTTTTGAAAGCCAGGGCTTATTATGATGTACAGACATTTTTAAACGATGACCTGTCTCAAATACTATCATGCTAATTTGCCAGTAGGTTAAAGAACAAGGCATTAGATGTTAACTAAGTGTGCTTTATCTTGATCGCTGCCATCTTGATAAATTAGTGTTTTTTTGTTTTTGACCTTTATTGTAAAATGACGCCATCGATCCCACAATTGTGGGTAATGAATGAAGAAGAAGGTATAAGGTATAAGATGTTACATAACCCTATGTTACATAATCTGTGATCTTATGACTGTTATAACTTATATGTTTTGACTTTGTTATGCTTTTTGAAAAAATGTTACAGCAATGAAAGAATTTGATTTGATTTGATACACACAGAGATTCTTTATGAATGAGAGAGTTGCAGCATATCACCAGCAATGGAAAAAGCATGTTGAACGAATGGCTGAGTTATGCTAGAAGGGAAGAATTCCAAAAAGCTCCTAGTCTAGTGTATCTTTTCGGATGCAACACGTTGTTTTTGATAAGATACAATAGAGCATCTGTTGCTTGTGGATAGATACATAAAGGGCCGGTTTCCAAGCTCGGGATTTGGCTAAGTTCTAGACTTCAAACAACTGTAGTCAGAAAATTGGCTTTCCGAAACGGGGCGTAGTCGCAGTCATTGACATAGTCACGTTTGAATTTAATTTCGAAAAACTAGAAATTGAACACAAAATAAAATAAAGAAAAAATAGTGTAAAGTTTTAGCTATTTTGAATTATTTATGAATGTTTAATTTTGTCAAGGAAAAACGTTTCCAATTATAGGAATGAAAAAATAAAAGCTGCGACACTGTCATAAAAACTGTGACCACGCCCCGTTTTGGAACGCCAATTTTCCGTCTCCAGCTGTTCAAAGTATAGAACTTAGCTGAATCCCGCGCTCGGAAACCGACACTAAAGCTCCTTGCGTATCTTTTCGGATGCAACACGTTGCTTTTGTTAAGATACAAAAGTGCATTTATGTTGCTTATGTAAAGATACATTGAAGCTCCCTGTATATCTTTTCGGATGCAACACGTTGCTTTTGAGAAGATACAAAAGAGCATCTGTTGCTTATGTAAAGATACATTAAAGCTCCTTGTGTATCTTTTCGAATGCAACACGTTGCTTTTGAGAAGATACAAAATAGCATCTGTTACTTATGTAAAGATACATTTTCAAGAAGGTTCGATGTTTTTGAACGGGTAGTATTGAAGTCTAGTAGCCCTCCGCCGATAGGCAAAGCTACAGGACCTGGACAATAATTATGAATTATTGGGATTTTTTTTTTGATCCCAGAGTTTATGCAAGTAAAATTGATTTTCTTACCTTTCCCAGAGGTTTCTTATCATCCGTTTGTGGATTTGGAACCCCCATTACAATGGAAGAGAAAAGAAGAGCTGTCATAAGCCACTGCGTCATGGTGGTGTCAATCTGTAATTAAATAAATACAGTTTTCATAAATAATAATTATGTAAGATATACTCTTATCATTCTTTAACAGGTAGTCAGATATATTGGTATCAGCTATTTTCTATAGAAGGCAGTGGCAAGGTAGAGAAACGGAAACGCTGTCCTCCTACCTTTCTCCATTGCCATTATAACGTGGATCTAACTATAATCATAGAGAAACGATAGCATAGATATCCCATGGTATAGGGCGTTTATGTCGCAAGTTTTACTGTTATCCCAAGCCGATAGTTCACATAGTTCTTTCCTATGCAGCTATGTGACGCTAGTAGTCTCTCAAATTGTGCCATTCATACACTATCACCCCAACAAAACAGTAAAAATTGACAATAATCGACAGTAATCGGCTTGAGATAACAGTAAAAGTTGCGACATAAATTCCCTATACCACGGGATATCTACTTACGCTATTGTTTTTCTATGCTATAATAAAATCAAATATTTATAATATGGGCTCACCATTCTCAGATCAATCATCGCTGCACTATCGTGTTTAGTGTTAGATATACTGCAATATTATCTGTAAATTTCACAACTTATAGTATAGAAACTACCAAAACTTTGTATCCAAATAGTGCAGTTATTTGGTAGATTCTTCAGAAATGACAATGAAAATTAAAATAATTTTGTCGGTTATGTTGTGACTTGTAGTGAATTTTTGTGTAATATGTACTGAATGTTTATGTTGAGGATTCATAAATAATAACGACTGATAGAAGCTCAGCTGATATGGCTAATCTCTATATATAAAAGCGAAATGGCACTCACTCACTGACTGACTGACTCACTCACTCGCAGAACTAAAAATCTACCAGACCAAAAACGTTCAAATTTGGTAGGTATGTTCAGTTGGCCCTTTAGAGGCGCACTACGAAATCTTTCGGCAATATTTTAACTCTAAGGGTGGTTTTTAAGGGTTTAAAGTTCTTTTAGCATGTATATTCTTCTTATTCCAATATCTTAAAATAATATTATAATTGAAATGTCCATATGTTAATATAGAACTGTAATCTAGAGAGAGTACCTCTTCGAAACAGTTGTTCTGGTAATTAAATTAAAATTTTTGTCAAGTTGGCATTAAGTTGAGTTGACTTTGTTAGGTTGGCAACAAGTTGAAGATTGAAATGCATCTATCCAGGACCTCCTAAATACCAATTTATCCAATTAGCCAAAATTAGCGTTTTCTCACTTTTCTGCGTTTCCTCACCTTTTTCAATAATTGATGGAAATATATTTAAAAAATTCAGTACACAGGTTTAGCTAAGGTGGAAGAATTTTGTCCACCAAAGATACGCCGATATAGTAACAGGTGTTTTTCGAGATCAAATTGACATCATACGTTCAAATTCGGTACAGAGGTTCCGCTGAGGTATACATGCAGGCGAGCGAAGCGAAACCGCTGATCTCATTTTTGGACGATCCAGTCGGGGTCCAGACGGACTGGCTAGACGGATATGGCGAGCGAAGCGAGCCTGACGGCTAGTACAGTATATTGAAACCAAATCATCAGTAATTTATATTTTATTAATTTACTGAGCTAAATAATTTTTAAAAGGCAATAGAGTATAGTCTAAAATTTAAAATAAGTTTCTCAATAAATTTTCACCATCAAGTCAAGAAAAAAAAACTTTTCTAATCTTATAGCAATCATTTATTGGAAGCACGAAATTAAGGCTCACGTTACAATAGAAGTGGAGAAAGATAGGAAAACAGGGTTGCCGATTCTCTGTCATGCCACACTGCCTTCTATATAGGATAGCTGATACCGGTAAATCTGATGTAATATTAACTGTTTATTCTAGTTTTAAATAATCTATTTTATTTTATTAGTTGAGAATCTATATTTTTCCAATGTTTGAATTTTCATGATTGAAATCGTGCACGTAAAACTGATAGCAACACCAATGTTAATCTAATACTGTCATTATAATTTGTACCTCACTATAAGGCTATAGTGATGGGCAATAGTATTGCTATCCTTGTCTATCATTCAACAAGGCGGATAGCGCTATCTCTTTCTCTGTTGCCAGATCGTCTTTAAACAATGTAAAATTATTAATTAATTAACAAAATACATCATCTTAATTATAAAATTATTGAAAAATAAAACTACTTGCTCAATAAAATATAATTGATTATTTTAAACGAGAATGAACAATTAATATTACATTAATAAACCTGTATCAGCTACAGTCAAGAAAGCATTGACAAGACAGTGAGGATCGGCAACGTTGTTCTCCTATCTTTCTCCACTGCCATTATAACGTGGACCTCACTATCGGATTTAAGTGCAGTTATTCAGTCAGTAAAGTATAGTAGCAAACTATATTTGTCTATAAAAATGGAATACTTCCATCTCATTTCATTTATATATAGCAGATTCTATTTCCTTTAAACATTCATTCCATAACGGACAAAACTCATTCATTTCTGTTATCGCATTTATCAACCGGGGGCGGCGTATAGGAGCTCAAACTCCGACACTACTTATTCTATTTTTAGTCAACCATAAACTCATTCTGAAATAGAGCTGCAACTGTTGGGATAATTTACTTCAAACGCTCCCAACTTGGATTCAAAGCCCGGGTTTCCAATGGATTTCTGCTCTGATGGGTGAAGAACATTTAGGTCCACTGGTTATAATGACAGTATCTGATTAACATTGGTGTTGCTATCCTTGTCTATCATTCAACAAAGCAGATAGCTCTATCCTTTTCTAGCTCCTCAAAGTTGCTAGATCGTTTTCTAACAATTTATAAATATAATTAACATGATATTTAATCTCAATTATGAAAATTGATAATGACAGTATCTGATTAACATTGGTGTAGATTGCGCTATCCTTTTCTAGTTCCACAAAGTTGCCAGATCGCTTTCTAACAATTTATAAATATAATTAACATAGTATTTAATCTCAATTATGAAAATTTACTATTCATCCATTGAAAAATAGATTGTCTTGACGAATAAAATATAATAAATTATTACTTTCCTTGCCCTATCACCGTAGGTAAGGAAAGTATTGCTTTCTGAAAAAAATTAAAGTACCCCAATTTCTAAATTTCTATACGTTTCAAGGTCCCCTGAGTCCAAAAAAGTGGTTTTAAACAAAAATACAGTTAGAAAAAAAATTCAAATGTATTTCAATGAATGACAATGACAGTTCATTTCATTCAAATCTGATGGATTAAAAAGCGTGGGAAACTATTCCGGAGATGATTCTTTGAACCTGAAATATCAAATCAGCATTTTATTCCAAATCAGCAAATATTTTTATCTCATACGATGCAAAGTAAGCTAAGTTCTATTATAGTGAGGTCCACGTTATAATGACAGTATTTGATCAACTTTGATTTTGCTATCCTTGTCTATCATTTGACAAAGCCGGTGGTACTATCCTTTCTACGTCCACAACGATGCCAATTATGTTTTTGACAGTGTAGAAATATAATTAATTAATGCAGAGAATCAGCATCATTATTCTTCTATCTTTATCCACTGCCATTATAACGTGGACCTCACTATAGATGATACAATATTAGCTGGACTGATAATTTTTCTAAATCATTATTTAAACAGTTTGAATGAGTTAAAGGTAGATTTAGTGAGGTCCAAGTTATAATGACAGTATTTGATCAACATTGGCTTTGCCATCCTTGTCTATCACTAGAAGAAGCTAGAGCTATCCTTTTCTAGCTCCACCACACGGTTGCCAAATCGTTTCTCAACAATGTAAAAATATTGGAAGAAAAAGACGTTGATGATGTCAATACCACTATATTTGTTCAAAATTAATTTAGGTACTTATTTTGAAAAAATTTAATTAATTTTGAACAAAAATAGTGGCATTGAGAACATCGACGTACTTTCCTTTCAATTATGGAGAAATTATTGCAGTACATACATTTTTTGGACTCAAAATAGTGTGTGAATTAAGTTATTATTTACATAACCTCTAGACTGTGTATTCCAAATTAAGGTTTAAGCAGTTTTAGGCGAATGCCTGTTGTTTTTACCTGCATTGTATCTATTGTCTATGAATAAATGAAATGAAATACCACAACACATTTACCATACAATCAAATTAAAAATATTGGAGAATAATTCTATGGATTTGGAAAATAAATATTTTACTAACTTGACTGATAAATTGATCAACTAGGATTAGTAAAATTAATGACGAATATGAAATTACCTTAACTGATGTAGGACAAATTAACTTATGTGGACTGGGAAAGTCCACTGAGCCTCACTACTCTACTTGATGCTGTTTTCCAAACTGACTATTTTTCACCCCACTATTTTGAGGGTGGTGCCAAACAGGGTGGTTATGGAAGAAACATGTAACCCAGCTGGATATTAATAGTGGTCAACACCCTCACTTTCACTGAACCACAATACAGTGCTCTTCTAATGTATTACTACTACATTGACTGACAAAATAATTTTACTCACAAAATGAAGATCTCTTTTTTAACTCTTTTTGTGTTTTATCAAGTCCCTACAAACATTCAGTATCTGTAACTCGATCAAGTATAAAAAAGTTGGTTTACCACCCTACTTTATCAGTTAACGTATCCGGTACAGTGAAGATATTATCACTTTTTGTGTAGTTGAGAAGTTGAATTTGTGGTAATTTTTCATATTGAATGAAAAAGACTAAGAAATTGTCAAAAACCACAGATAAATCAGAGATTGACAATGGTGTAATAACCGAAACCGGTCTTTCTAAGTATCAATAAATCTGTGGTTTTTGACAATTTCTTAGTCTTTTTCATTCAAGAAGATATTATCCCCATGATTTCTAATGGGACTATGCCCACTCAGTCCGTCCGAGCGAGTATGAATTGTCCCATTAGAACACATGAGAATTCTATTTTCACTATACCAGACACGTTGACTGATACTGCTATATGGGAAACCAACAGCTTAAGACTAAAAACAATTCAAACTGTTTCTATTGTTTGCACTACAAGGAGAGCGTTTGTATGCACATGAAGAGCTCTAATCATGAGCTTTATCATGATGTAGAGCTTTAGAGCATTGAATGCACATGAAAGAGCTTGAATCGAGTAATGTGAATGTAGCCATTATCATGATGTAGAGCTTTAGAGCATTGAATGCGCATGAAAGAGCTTGAATCGAGTAATGTGAATGTAGTCATTAGAATCATTATTGAGAGCAACTATAAAAATGAAATTCATGTGATAAGGCATGCAAGAAACCAACAATAGCACCTGCAAAAAAGTTGTTGAATGTTCTTAGTGTACTAGAGCAAACATTATTACTTTGTTCAATCTTAGAAAAATATGTATGCGAGCCTGCTGTGAATTTTTTTATAAACACCATAGAATAACGATTTCAATAATTATTTATCCAAGTGTTTCCTGCATAGAATCTTCTATTAGGAAAAATAATGATGATTATGATAAATATGATTATTTTATAGGTAAAATATATTTCTGATATTATAATATCATAAGAAAAATATTTAAACTCAAGTTAATCCCCTTTTTAACTAGGTCCTGTACTACCGTTTGTTTTCTCTGATGTTTTTGGTAGAGAGTTAAGTGGGATGGATATTTTGAATATTCTTTCCAAAGAATGGACATTGATATGTCCAAAGCTCCGCCAATTTATGTAGATGCATAACAATATTATCTATAGCTATTACCAATTGGTTTTTTCATATCATATGCAGTTCAAAAATCATTTTCTTAGTCTATATTATGTAAATTCATCTATAATTTTGCTGTATTGTATATAAGTGTAAAAGCCAGTATATATTGTAATCTACATAAATAAAGAATCGATCAATCAATGTATTTGTTTTGATTAATTACAAATAATTATTTACTTGATTTAGTTATAGTCTTATATTACATTCAGGTTATCTGTATTAGTAAGACTGCAGTGGTATCCAAGGGCATGTGGAGAGAAGGGAGAATGATTAGGCTATGTGGGAGCTAACATCGACCAATTAGATGTCGAAGGCACTAGGAAGAGGGGAAGACCTAGGAAGAAATGGGAAAAATTGTATATCCCAAGATCTTGCAGAGAAGGGACTAACACCAAACGAAGCCCATGACCGAGACTCCTGGAAGCGACTCCCCCGAAACGCCGACCCCATCTCAGAGGGAAAATGCTGAGAAGAAGAAGAATATTACATTCAGGTTATCAGGCTGGGACACCAAGTGTCTGAGCCACGAGTCGTGGGAAACATTAGTTCTAATTGAATTTATCACACTAGGGGCACCACCTTTTGGTGTCTGGCTGGTGTCTTACTCAGGATACCAGTCTAGACACCTTTGGTCTCACTACTGGTGTCTTTCTCAGGACACCAGTCGAGACACCGCTGATCTCACTACTGATGTTTACTGGTGTCCTAACTTACAATTCAAGTCAACCAAACACGCCGTAATTTTACAATTTGGAATAGAGCAGTCAGGAATGCACAGTAATCTAACTTCAATTTGTTTTGAAAATCAAGCAGTAATAAATAATGAATTTTAAGTTTTACTTATTTTCTCAGCAAAACGTTAATACTGTCAATATATTGATTCAACTGTGGAACAAAAAAATACCCAATGATGAGAAAGTTCAAGATAATATCGATAAGCTCATAATAATGATTTTATGGATGCACCAGTTTTTTAGTTAGACACATCACAAAAATAGGCGGCTGCTTTATTATGGAAAGTCATCAGATAATATTTTTCACAAGGAACAGACGACTGTAATGATATGATAAGATCAAGTGGATCAAAGGAAGTCATTAATCCATCTAAGCATGCATTCATATCGTGTTCCAGTAATAAATTAGATTTGTAATGAGGTTAGTGACCCAACTTACATGTTGTTGAAGTGTGTGAAGATATTCGTTCTCTAGACAGAAGAAAAAATACTAAACTAAAAGCACATCGATGTTTCAAATAATTCCTAAAAAGTATTTGATTGTTCAAAAACTAATAACAGTTTTAAATACGTGTGGGGAATTGGAACAAACGACAAAACAAACCGGCTTTTAGAAGGAATTTTTCACATCACCAAATCCACTCTGCTTTTCTGCTATGCGGTATTTCTACAACTTTGGCTATTGAAAATGCTCTGATAATCACAACATAGACTACACAGTAGATCCGAGAAACGGATGTCAGAAAACATGTATGTGTGCCTATATATTGGAAAATACAGATATAAAAAGTTTGAAAAGCTGTAAGATTACAAAAATGCAAACAGCTAAACACTAAACAGCTGTAGTCGTGTGTCGGCGGCTTTGTGACCCTGAAAGCAGAAAACAGGAAAAGTACGTCCACACTACCTAGCGGATAAAATTTGTACTATTCTCAAAACCCGGGATGTTCAAATCTTATAACTTTAAAATTCTGAACTCAATAATTACTGAATGATGAAAATTGAATTGATCATTTAGCTTCGATCATGTCACTACATTTTTTCCAAACGTGACGCTGACAATAATTGGATAATACTGTATTATAAAATAATCTACAACACTGCCTATTTTATGTAGACTACACTTGGCTAGTTCATCAGTGATTTTTTTTAATTGCATTTATTTTAGCGCATATTATCTTCTTCATTAGTGAAAAAAATATATTCCTCTTGCGTATTGAGTGTATGACTTTTTCACAATTAAAAAAACAAAGAATACTTTATAAAAATAATCAAAACAGAACGGTACAGTAAAATCATTCAAATATTCAGTGGAAGTATTTTTTTTTTCAATATAATAACCCAGTTACCATCTAATTTTTTTCACAGTATTACATGAATCACTGGTTTTGATCATAAATTTTAAGGTGGAATAACAGATTGAGCAAGAATTGTTTTTTTCTTTTATATCATAGGCCTACAGTAGGCCTACTCATCTCAATGAGGATACAACTAGGTAGGCTACCTGTTCTAGGAATTAAAGTGAAAATATTTGATCAAGATTAATTTTATAATTTTTTTCCTTTCATTCACAGTTCTCTCCATCAACTTGATGCGCTTCCAACTTATTTTTTGACGCATTACTTCCTCTTCTTAGGAGATGACAACAGGAAAAATAATAGAATTGCGTATCAACCACAAACCACAAAATCTTATCTTTAACAACAAAATAGGCACCACTTGCATTCCTGTCTATCTACAATGAGATTACATCCTTTTTTGTGCAATGGTTAAGTATAGAACTTCATAGTGTTCAAAGTGTATACTGTAGTCACTCACAAGATAATGTAGAAGAATTCAGTAAACGACGTGTTAATAATACTATTAACTTAATAAATTCAGCGTTTTGCAAATTCTAACAAGTAAGTATAGCCCAATTTGAACTCCATAGATATTATTTTTCTAGAAATGAATCATGCATCAAACAATAAAACATCAATAATACATCTGCAAGCTAAAATAAGTTACTAGTTAGGTACATATTTGGCCTACGATATACTGTATATTATACTTTAATACTGATGACAACTAGGTCTATTGAAAGAATAAGTTGCTAGATAGACTTCAGTCGATAAAGATCTCCCCATTGCTTATTTGTTCAAGAAAGTGTCTTTCAAAGTTCTTGATGCCAATCCTTCTCACTTTATAAAGAAATATTTCTACTCACACGTTTCAATAATTTTTTATGCGTTCTTGGTAGTGTTTCTGATGACCATAGAGTTTAAATTAACAATCTCTCCATCTTTGACTACAGACGTTATACTATATTAGAACTCATTATAAGACACCACTCATTAGGGATTTTTTTCCTACTCACACCTTTCAAAGTGTTTTCAAAAGTATACGTTGCTGATGACCGAACAGTCTCATGTCTTTATCTCTATCTTTTCAGAGATTTTAAAGACAAATAAAATTTGTATTTATCTATATCTTTGACTACAGCTGTTACTATGAAGGATGCATAATATTATAACTCTACAGTACGTACCTACCTGTATCTATCTTTGACTGGTAAATTGACATTCAAAAGAATTCCATACATAAATATGTATATCTGTATATATGTTGTATATATTCTCTATAGCTCATTTTCATTATTGATTCATCCTCTTATCATTTATTGATTTATCGATTTATGCAGATAACAATATTTAAAGACTTCTATACACAGATAGATAGGGTGGATTACAACATAACACTGAAATAAACAATGAAATAAAAGAACAAGTATGAATTTTAGAATATTAAACAATAAACGATAAAATGCTATTTGAAACTACACTGTGATATTATAAATTGGATACTGTTGCTGGTGAAATGTTGTGATATCTATCTATAATAAAAACACTGGGATGTTGTCGAAATATCACCAATTTATTGTAAAATTACAAACATTTTTTTCACACTGAAGATGACACCATTGGTGTTGAAACATGTTTGTAATTTTACAATAAATTTAGTGATATTTTTGACAACATCTCAGTATTTTCATTACTGTATAATAATACTTGTTTATTGTATCATCTGATATAGAGTCTTCATTTACAAAAGTTTAAGCACCATTCTAAAAACTTCATCCTCTTTCACCAGATTTTCATTTTTTACCATTTTCACAGTTCACATTTTTCCAAAATTTTCTAAGATTTTACCATTACAATTTCTCATCATTACAATTTTTACTCTCCTTGCCCTATTACCATAGGTAAGGAAAGTATTGCTTTCCGAAAAAAATCAAGGTACCCCAATTTCTAAATTTCTATACGTTTCAAGGTCCCCTGAGTCCAAAAAACTGGTTTTTGGGTATTGGTCTGTATGTGTGTGTGTGTGTGTGTGTGTGTGTGTGTGTGTGTGTGTACGTTTAAATGTATACGTTTCAAGGTCCCCTGAGTCCAAAAAACTGGTTTTTGGGTATTGGTCTGTATGTGTGTGTGTGTGTGTGTGTGGTGTGTGTGTGTGTGTGTGTGTGTGTATGAGTGTATGTGCGTCTGTGTACACGATATCTCATCTCCCAATTAACGGAATGACTTGAAATTTGGAACTTAAGGTCCTTTCACTATAAGGATCCGACACGAACAATTTCGATCAAATGCAATTCAAGATGGCGGCTAAAATGGCGAAAATGTTGTCAAAAACCGGGTTTTTCGTGATTTTCTCGGAAACGGCTCCAACGATTTTTATCAAATTCATACCTAAAATAGTCATCGATAAGCTCTATCAACTGCCACAAGTCCCATATCTGTAAAAATTTCAGGAGCTCCGCCCATCAATGCAGATAGATTCCCAATTATCAGGCTTCAGATACAATTGAAACAAAAAAATCAAGTGGAGTAGATTGAGCATGAAAATCTCTACAATTAATGTTCAGTAACATTTTCACCTAAAATTGAAAATAAGCTTTAAATTCGAGAAAATGTGATTATTCAATTGCAAATTATTGTTGATTCTATTAAATCATTCACTATGAAGAGATAGCAGACCTCATGTGTGTCTCCAGCGTTATTGCCCTTTCACCAGCTGGCTCAAATCTTTGAATAGTAGACTTGAGATGTGCGGGAACCCTAGCGTGATCAATTTTCATAACGGCAAGGAAAGTTGGGTGAGTGCACCACACCAGATTTTTCATTGTAGAAATAATAGTTTTTCAAATTCAGGCATGGTGGGGTGAGACCTTCCCGCAGAGGGCTCCCCACCAATCAAAGCCATACGCATTTACTTCAATTTACCATACATAGAATTTTTTACAACTTTCACCTTTTTTTCTACAATTTCCACCATTCGCCATTTTTCCATAATTCCAATTTTTCAGATCCAAAATGGCAGAGGAAGGGCCTCTTCAAATCACAGTGCCCAACAAGCGGGCGTCCCAACAAATGTACTACGACACTCTGGTGAAGGAGGTGAACGATCTGATGTCAGCCATCGAAATGCTGAGTCATCAGAAAGTGGAGTCGATACTAGCGCTGAGTCGAGACAGCGGCCGATTGGTGAACTGTACTTGTGGTAGTCTGAGACTCACGCCTCTACAACTGGCTGCGTCCCTTATCAACTATCCCAACAAAATGCTCATTGTTAAAATGTTGCTTGATCATGGAGCTAGGGTAAATATAACTATAGATCTTTTTATTATCATATAGAGTAGCTCTTATTCATTCATTTATTTATTCAGACTAGAACACCAGTGAGACACCAAGTGACCTATATAGTGGGGTTCACTTTATTATAGCAGTGGAGAAAGATAGCCCATATTGAAACCAAATCATCAGTAATTAAGATTTTATTAATCTACTAGGCTGAATTATTTTTGGAAAAGGCAATAGAGAAGGGGTCTCCAACCTTTTTTATCCAAGGGCCACATTGTTAATTCTTGGGAGGCTTAGAGGGCCAATAACAAGGATGGACATGGAATACGACGGGGGATTTGGGGGGTGTACAATTATTATATAATATGAGGAGTTTTAAGTGTGTTCAAGTAGGAAGAAACAAACCAATTAATATAATTTTAATACAAAGTCCAATTTATTGAGTGTAAAAAGCTCATAAGAAAACTTGACAATGCATGAATTTATAAAAAGCTACCATGCTAGAAGAGAATACTCATTTTTAGTGAGAATTTTGTTTTCCACTTGAATTGTCCGCCCATTTAGGATCAAACTTTGTGGTTCCGATCATTAAAATTGATTTCAAATGTTCATCTGACAAGAAAGTATTTGGATTTAACAAACTTCATTTTTGAAAATGTCTGCTCACACTTGTAGGTAGATCCAAAAATAGAAAACATAGCTCGAGCATGGTTTTTTATATTTTTAAAGTCTTTTTCTGGGAGAGAACTGTAAAATGGAAGTAGGCTACCTTCTTTGTAGCGTTCAAACAGGGACATGTACAGTCCGTTTGCTAATATCTCACAATGGTTGATCGCTGCTTGTTTACAGCTAATTTTACACTTATCAAGAAATGGAGTGGCTAGTAAGAGAAGAGTACTGAACTCACAGTTGTTGTCAAAAATTTGTATAAACATATATTTTTAAAAATCTGTTGCAAAACTCTCGGCGGGCCGGACAAAATCCATCCGCGGGCCGTAGGTTGGAGAGCTCTGCAATAGAGTACCGTATGGTCTAAAATTTAAAATTAGTTTCTTTTTAAATAAATTGTCGTCAACAAAAAAACTGGTAAATCTGATGTAATATTAATTGTTCATTATTGTTTTAAATAATCGATTACAATTTATTCGTCAAGAAAATATATTTTTCAATGGTTATATAATGTATTTTCATAATTAAAAATTAATATTTTGTTGATGAATTACTATAGCCTATTTCTACATTGTTAAAAAACAATCAGGCAGCAACGTTGTCAAATGATAGACAAGGATAATAACACCAAATGTTAATACACGTTGACCTCACTATCTATTTTTAGATTAAAGTGTTTACTAGAGTATTCAACTATAACCGTAATACAATTAAAATATCTTATAGCAACTGAAAAACTGTTACAGAGCAACAGAGGCTTTTAACCCAAAACTGCTCATCTCTCCCAAATTCCATAAAAAGTAACATTTCCAAAAGATAGATTACAAGAATTCTAAGATCAGTTTTTTGTTTAAAAATTAAGTAATTGAAATTTTGAATTTGAAAGGTTT
Organism: Nilaparvata lugens; assembly: GCF_014356525.2. NCBI lineage: Eukaryota > Metazoa > Arthropoda > Insecta > Hemiptera > Delphacidae > Nilaparvata > Nilaparvata lugens. The sequence continues at coordinate 3,498,734 of NC_052515.1, forward strand.
AAACACACTCAATTGGAATTCAATATTAATCTTAATATTCACTGAGAGCTTCAGAATAATTTAGTTATCAATTTCACGACTCCTCTAAGTATTTTCATTTGTTTTATTAAGGTGCGTACAGATATACGCGCCGCGAACATGAGCAATTCACTTTTAATCAGCTGATGCCAAGCTTTTTATATCTGTATCTTACCGTTTCTGTAAAAATACAGATATAATCAGCTGGTTAAAAGTGAATTGCTCATGTTCGCGGCGCGTAAATCTGTACAAACCTTTTGATGTCGAAGTACATCCCAATCGGGTAGTCCTCTTTTATTTCACATTTGTATATATTGAATTGAATTGAATTGAAAATTTCTTCATTCATCAAAAATTATTGCTTGAATTATTTGCTATTCTATATTATGTTCATTTATGAATGGATTTAGATTGATTGATTATTGATTATTGATTATTTTACTTGCAGATTCACGACTCAGACAAATTTGGCCGGACCGCTCTCTACTATGCGGCAGCCATGGGGTCAGACGAGGAGGTGAAACTGTTGTTAGAGAAAGGAGCCAATCCCAACACCCGATGCACCCTCAAAGTGCAGGACGATACCGTCGCCGAAAATGTGCCTTTTGCCAAGGAGGAATCACTGCCTGAAAAGGTCAACTATACTGTATCACTCTCAACAAAATTTATTAATTTCATATATAAATTAAATTAATTGTTTTTTAAAAAAACAATAATTTTATAAATAAAAATATAAATCTGAGTACCCCTTTTAAATTAATTCGTCACTTGATATCTATATATATAAAAGCGAAATGGCACTCACTCACTCACTCACTCACTCACTCACTCGCATATTAAAAATCTACCGGACCAAAAACGTTCAAATTTGGTAGGTATGTTCAGTTGGCCCTTTAGAGGCGCACTAAGAAATCTTTTGGCAATATTTTAACTCTAAGGGTTGTTTTTAAGGGTTTAAAGTTCGTCTTTTAGCATGTATATTCTTCTTCTCCCAATCTCTTAATTATAATTTATTGAAATTTCCATATCATATGTTACTATAGAACTATAATCTAGATAGAGTACCTCTTCGAAACAGTTGTTAACTGGCAACTAAATTAATAATTTTGTCAGGTTGGCATTAAGTTGAGTTGACTTTGTTAGGTTGGCACCAAGTTGAAGATTTAAATGCATTTATCGCGGAAAAATTGATTGGGCACTGCTACTTCAATCCTGGGAATATTATATTACTAGCCGTCAGGCTCGCTTCGCTCGCCATATCCGTTTAGCCAGACGTTTAGTCTGGACCCCCGACTGGATTGTTCTAACATATGATAAAAATGCTCAAATGAAAAATGCAGGCGAGCGAAGCGAGCCTGCTGATCTCATTCTGGACGATCCAGTCGAGGGGTCCAGGGGCGGAGCCCCCTGGCTAGACGGATATGGCGAGCGAAGCGAGCCTGACGGGTAGTAAAAATATAAATCTGAGTACCCGTTTTAAATATTTCGTCACATGATATACAAACATATGATCAAAAATAAGAATCTTGCAATAAATTGTATTTATCTAATGTCATTTTATTTATTTTCCTATCACTTGATAAAGGCATTACTAGCAGAAACATGTCGTGACGAAATAATATAAAAAGGGTACTCAGATTTATATTTAATTTATATTCAAAAGTAGACCTAAAGAAAAAAGACAATCAATAATTTTATTTGCTATAAAACTTCACATAAAAAGCAATAAGCATTGTTCAACTTTACAAAAAAGCAATAAGCATCACACCTTTGTTCAAGAACAAGAGGAATACTACAGGCATTACACCCAAATCAAGCTTCTCAATCTTCACAATTTATTACAAACTACTAGAGCATGTAACTAAAATAAAAGATAATACACTACAGCAATACAGTGCATGCAATTCACAGAATAAGGTATAAATATAAGCACAGTAGTGCACGAAATTCACCCTATATTTTTAGAATAGAACAGAATAGGGTTTTTGATCAACAAATACATAATAACATATAATTGAAGAGACTTTGAGATATTGTCAAAAAATCTACTTTATTTTTATAAAAAAAAAAAACATAATATGACATATGAAATGGAACTTGTCGAATAGTTCATATGTTCAAAGGAAAAATATTTACAAAGATAAAATAATGCAGAAGCAACATAACAATGTCAGACGTATATTTCCTATTAAATTAATATGATTTCTTTATTAGGAATCTGTTATATTGTATAGACTTACCCTTTAGAAAGGTCCACGTTATAAAGGCAGTGTTTGTTTAGCAATGGTATTGCTATCCTTGTCTATCATTCAACAAAGCGGATAGCGCTATCTCTTTCTCGCTTTGCTCTGTTGCCAGGTTGTCTTTTAAGAGTGTAGAATAATTAATAGATTGACAAAATATTTCATCTTCATTATGAAATTATTTTAAAATATAATTTCTTGTTTGATAAAATATAATTGATCATTTCAAACGAGAATGAACAGTTAATATTACATTAATAAACCTGTATCAGCTACCGTCTATAAAAGGCATTGACAAGACAAAGGATCGGCATTGTTTTTCTCGTGGACCTCACTATGGAGAATGTAAATAAAATAAAATATTTATAAAATAGAATTATAGTACTCTTAAAAAATGAATAAAATATTAAAAAACAAGAATACAAAATATATAATTCTATTTTATAAATACAAGAAAGTGTTTTTTTTCTTTCCCTATCATTAATGTACTTATTGTATGAATTAATAAAGGAATTTGAAATATTGTGGACTCACCCTAGTAAGTATTAGCGTAGGGAAACAATAGCATAAGTAGATATCCCATGGTATAGGGCGTTTATGTCGCAACTTTTACTGTTATCTCAAGCTGATAGTCCTGTGAAGCTTTATGACGCTTGTAGTCTCTCATATTGTGCCGTTCATACACTCTTACCCGGTCAAAACAGTAAAAAACGACAATAATCGACAGTAATTGGCTTGAGATAACAGTAGAAGTTGCGACATAAACGCCCTATATACCATGGGATATCTACTTACGCTATTGTTTCTCTATGGTATTAGTATATACTTCATTAAATAACATGTTTGATTTTTTAAAATTATTTTTCACTCCCATTTATTAACAATAAATTTCAAATAAAATTGCAGTTTGAGCCTCCAAAAATCTGGGGCCGTACCCCGCTACACAAAAGTGTGCTGAAGAATCAAGTGTTGTGCTGTCAGCTGCTTCTGGAAAAGAGGGCAACAGTCAATGCTCTGGACTCTGAAGACTCCAGTCCTCTCCTTCTAGCAGGGATCAGACTTCCAATCGACGACAAAGATCAGCTGCAAAGGTAAAACTCAGCTCAACATTTATTCATTTATCAGGTTGAAACATAATTTGATTGTATGGTAAGAGATGTTGTGGTAATTTCTCTTTAATTGAAATAATAAAAAATGTTTTATTGGCACAAAAAATAACAACATCTTAAGGTGCGTACAGATATACGCGCCGCGAACATGAGCAATTCACTTTTAATCAGCTGACTATATCTGTATTTTTACAGAAACGGTAAGATACAGATATAAAAAGCTTGGCATCACTTTTAATCAGCTGATGCCAAGCTTTTTATATCTGTATCTTACCGTTTCTGTAAAAATACAGATATAGTCAGCTGATTAAAAGTGAATTGCTCATGATCGCGGCGCGTATATCTGTACGCACCTTTAGAAATACATAATAAAAGCAATACAAATTTTACAACATGGAAAAATACTATTACAAAATAAAATGAAATGCCAATTGAGTATTTGCATCTCGAAGTACTAGACCTGTTTGAGATGGAAAAATAAAAATTGATTGCAAAACTAGTGCTAAAAAGTAATTACTGAGGCCGACAGTCGCATATGACTGTATAAGACATTACTGTTGTCACACAATAGTGTTGTTACCACTATATTTGTTCAAAATATTAATTTGAATTTAAAGAACCAGGTTTCATGACAACACGTCTGCCACTACATCTTCAGCTAAACTGAAGTTTAGTTCAGTTCTGTAATGTGAATTAATTTTGAACAAATATAGTGGTATTGACAACATCAACGTCTTATTCTTTCAAATTGCAAAAGTGAATTAAGTGCCATTTTGTAAGTTAGAATATTTATTTTATCGATCTGTATTTTATGGCAAATAAATGAATTTGAAAGGTTAAAATATCACAATATTGAGATGAAAAAACATGCACAAGTCTGAAACTTCCTCTTTCCCTGAATTTAGTTTATCAAACTATCCAAATGAAAGGCTTCTCTGATTGGTTTTTGTGGATTAAAATTAAACAAGCTTTAAAATTGAACGGTTCAAATGATATTGTACAAGCTTCTGTGCAACCGGGTGAATTGATGTACGGTATCTATTATTGAAAAGAACACAGTTTTATTTTTGTCACAGCCACATTTATTAAACTTGTATACAGGACTGCAGTTTCGTGTTGAAACCAACTTGTTATTGGTAGGTAGAGTTAAACCAACACGTTGGTTTCAGCACGAAACTGCAGTCCTATGTAAAAGTCTAATAAATTTGAATGTGACAAAAATAAAACTCTGTTCTTTTCAATTAAGGAAGAATTCCACAATATCAATCATTCTCATTCAACAAATTTTATCATTAATGCATCTATTTTATTTCAACAATAAAAACATATTCTATTCAAATTCAAAATCATTTTATTTTCAGAAAGTACATTTTACAATGTATTCCCTTGAAAATTACTCCTCTAATATGGTACAAGTCCATGTTTAGAGGAGGAGTCAATACAACTATAGGTTCAATGCAAGAAAAAAGTTGACTTTCTACAGCTGTAGTTTACAAGAATAAGCTTTCCAAACATATCCACATACAATAAAATTAACACATAAAACAATTGAAAGAAATATACCTAATCTCGAATTCTTAGCCAATAATAATAGAAATAGAATCAATAAAAAAAACTTACTGCTTCCTTTTTTGTCATAGTTCTGGAAACATCACATCACCGATGTACTCAATGCACTCATTTACACATTTGAAACAAAACAATAATTTTTTCAATATATTTACTATTACTTTTTGTGTAGTTGAGAAGTTGATATTGTGGTAATTATTCATATTGAATGAAAAAGACTAAGAAATTGTCAAAAAACCACTGATTTATTGATAATTAGAAAGACCGGTTTCGGTTATTTTGTCACACCGTTGAGGGGGAGGAGACTGTCTAGCTAGGCCAATGGCAGGCGTTCATGCCCTCGACCAATAGCAGTACTCGCCTACTAGTATAAATTCTGCTGCTCTTGTATTTAGTTTTAGTTTATCAGAGATTGACAATGGTGTAATAACCGAAACCGGTCTTTCTAATTATCAATAAATCAGTGGTTTTTTGACAATTTCTTAGTCTTTTTCATTCAATATTTACTATTAACATGAATAGAAGAATAACAATCATCTCTCATAGCAGATGAGTCTATATTTATTTTGGGTGAATAGTAAACTGTATTCACTCCTAATATATCCCACATTGTATGATTGTATTCACGGTATGCGTTATTTATTAATTATTTATTTATAGATTGATACATACAATATCATTCTCAACTGTGAATGATTGGGAATAACTCATCTATTCCACTCTCTATGACGAACACTGCAAGAAATAATTCGTTTTTGAACTATTTTCAACTACACTACAGTCTAATTTTTGAATGTTAGTTATTAAAACTAACTAATATTATTTTAATAAAAATATTAAAAAATATTAGACTGTAGTATCGTTGAAATAGTTCAAAAATGGTATGCGTTATATTGAAATTTTTCAATAACACATCAAATTCTTCAATATTCACATTTACAACGCAAATCACATTTTTAATACCATATTTTTAATCGACTAGCACACAGTTTTCATCCAACAGATACGAGTCAATAGTGGAGCTATTGGTGAACAACGGGGCCGACGTGAACGTGATAGCTAAAGGGAAAGCTCTGCCGCCTCTCTTCCAGGCAGTGGCGCTCGGCTCACAGAAAGCCACATCCATACTGATAGGGGCGGGAGCCAGTCTGGCTATCATCCATGAAAACTCAGGGAAAAACATTTTCCACATGGCTGTTGAGTCCGGCCAGGTTTCCACGCTAAGGCAGGTGCTCAACCATCAGAACGACATCAAGAACTATGTCAACCTCGGCGATTTTGTGAGCAATTTTTTAAATAAATTTAATTGGTTAATATTAACTGAATGGGAATAAAATAAAAAGACTAAGAAATTGTCAAAAACCACAGATTTTATTGAACGTTAGAAAGACCGGTTTCGGTTACACCATTGTCAGTCTCTGATAATTGGTTAATATTGACTGGATGGGAATTGAATAAAAAGACTAAGAAATTGTCAAAAACCAAAGATTTTATTGAAATTTAGAAATACTGGTTTCGGTTGTTACACCATTGTCAATCTCTGATAATTTATCATTTCGGTGTAACAACCGAAACCAGTCTTTCTAACTTTCAATAAAATCTGTGGATTTTGACAATTTCTTAGTGCTTTTAAAAATTCGACTGAGTCATTGTCAATATTGTAGAACCGTTCCATAATTGAATAAAAACACACATATGTTGTCAAATTCTACACAGTTTTATTCGGTACACGACCATGGTTTCCTGACCACACCGGTCACATTTTCAAGTTGACTGTCAACTTGAATTGGTGTTGAACACACCAAGTCAAATAAATTTCTTCAGAAAATGGTCTGCATGGGCAAATCCCTGTGCGCAAACCAGTTGCTTTATTCAGATGTTTACAGAGAGGAAGGAAACACTAATTTTGATGTAGAAGCTTTTATTGACTATTATTACTATATTCAGTCAATTATTGGATAGCAAAAAAAAATTAATCATGAGTGTTATTGTCACCCTTACAATACGGCAGTAGCAGGCGCATTGACCTCATATCATATTTCATGTAAAATTCTGAATGAATGATGAACGAATTGATAGAGAATTTAAATTAGAAAAATATTGTAAATGGAGGAGTTCAGCTCTCATATAGTGGTCACCCTTGCAACGCAGGCTTATGAATCTTAACTTATATTTTATAAAAAATTTGTATGAAATAATGAGTGAATTAATAGAGCATTTTAATTAAAAAAAATTAAATTTTATCAAATCAAATCAAGTTTCATTCAATGACATCACTTACATAACAAATTCCACTACACAAATGATATTACAGATCATCGAAATACAATACTGTTTGCTTGAGAAAATTCTTTTAATTCAGATGGAATTAAATTAGAGATTGCATTTGTTCAAATAATGCATAATTATTATTTAACGAAAACCCTCATTGAATGCTGTAAATCACCCGCCTGAAGACTTCTGCTACTGCAAACATATTCTCATCGAATTTCAATGAAATGAAATGAAAAAATTCGTTATTAGGCGGAGTTAGGACTTTTAAGTCCTCTCTACCACTCGTCAACTTCAATCTAGCTGTTAATCCCGTTGTCAATATTCGTAGTAGCAGAAGTCTTCAGGGTGATTTACAGCATTTAATTAGGATTTTCGTTAAATAATTATTATATTTAATTCAATTTCTTTCCTTATTTTTGGTACTGAAGGAAGGAAGCACGCCGCTACACCAAGCAGCTTACCAGGGAAACGCGGAATGTCTGAGGATACTGATCAACAACGGTGGAGATCTGGCCAACGAGACGACACAGGGTCTGTCAGTGGTTTACGCCATCTACCAACACATCCCAAGACCCACTGAGTTTCTCATCGATCTGCTAGACTCGAAAATCATCTGTCACCAGGCTCCCGAGAAGAATGACAATACTCTGCATGTATGTATGTGTATAAGGCCACTACCTCCGTAAACAAAGCCGTAGTGCATTCGTGTGACGTCAGCACAGGTAGGGCTCCTACACCAATAAAAATTCGTTGATTTAAGCTGATCTATATCAGCTAGTGTTTCTATTTGTCTAGGAGCCCTACCTGTGCTGACGTCACACGAACGCACTACGGCTTTGTTTACGGAGGTAGTGATAAGGCTGGCCACCAACGGTAGAACATGTATGATACACATGACGTCATACATAGTGTAGTGAATTTTAAAATTCACAAATTAAATTATAAATTTATTTTAGAAATTTCATTATCTCAATTCTAACTACCTGGCGCCTATAATTATTTTATTCTTTTAATATTCTTCTGTAGATCCAATGATACACAATAATTATTGACCGAGCGAAGTGAGGTCTAAGATTCAAGTCGACGGTTTTGCATTTCTCTTTATGTTTATATGTTTTTATGTTTGTTTATATGTTCCGCATTTACGGCGAAACGCGGTAATAGATTTTCATGAAATTTGACAGGTATGTTCCTTTTTAAATTGTGCGTCGACGTATATACAAGGTTTTTGGAAATTTTGCATTTCAAGGATAATATAAAAGGAAAAGGAGCCTCCTTCATACGCCAATATTAGAGAAAAAATCAGACTATAGAATTATTTATCATAAAACGCAGCTGTCTAGTGGACTATAATTATACTATATAGGTACCCGTTCAAAAACATCGAACAACTTGAAAATAAATCATGAATCAGCTGTCGAGTGGATTATAAATTGCATGCAATGACGCATGCAATTCAATATCTCAATGTAACTTATTGAAAACACAGCTGTTGTGTGGACTATTAATTGCATGCAGTGAGGCATGCAATTGATAACTTAAAGTATCATAGTATTTTCTCCCGACTTTTCTCTGCTTTCAACTCGGCAAACTTTTCATGATAGGAGCATAGCTGTTTACATCAAATTATTAGCATTGTCGATACAACAACCCAAACAGCCATTAGTCGTTTATACACCGATATCTCGCCGACAAGACAGGACAGGACAGAATTTACTCTGATTGACAGTATTAGAGGAGACTGTGGTTTATAACTGCGCGAGGTCTACTGTTCACAGAACTACTAGTTTAAAACTAGCAGGTAACCCGTGCTCCGCAAGGATCTAATATCTAATAATTAAAAACTTGAAGAACTGAAAATATAGGCCTATGACCATCCTCGGTAAATTAAGAATCTGTGAAATTTCAAGCTACTCAGCTCAGTAGTTCAGACGTGATGATGCGTCATTCGTTAATTTCCTATCCCGTACGTGTATAAGCCAATTCTTTCCTTTATTATAGTATGGATAATTTGGTTTTTGATTCGATTTCTTTCAGGTTGAGCTGGATTTTCGAATTTTGGCGCCACGAAGCAACAGTCGCCAAATGTCGGTGGTCTCCCTGCTGACCGCTGAGCAGCGACTGATTCAGCATCCGCTGATCGAAGCCTTCATCCATGTCAAGTGGAAAAAGATGCGCTGGCTCTTCTTCTTCATCTTTGTTCTGCAGGTGTGCTTCGTCCTCTCTCTGTCTTCGTTCAGCCTCATGTTGGTCAACCCCGAATGGTGCATAGCTGCTAAGGTCAGACGAAAATAAATAAATAATTAATATTTTATTGGTCAGAAATATTACAATAATACATGGACCATTGTCAGACAACATAAAACCATTAGATAAAAATACTAAGAAATTGTCAAAAAAACACAGATTTATTAATAGTTAGAAAGACCTGTTTCGGTTGTTTCACCATTGTCAATCTTTGATAAACTAAGACCAGATACAAGAGCAGAAAATATGTGAAACATGAAACAATAAAAGGCTTACAACAAAACTAAAAAACGATTAGTAAGAAAAATACTAAATATTGGGACGTAGGCTACAGTATCATAGCAAAAATGCTATCATTATCAATATCTTTCATTCTCTCTTTCTTTCTTATTCATCATAATGTATGGAGCTGCAACAAGATAACAGCGCTCCTACAGTATATAACACGTCAAAGTTTTGTAATCTACTATCAGGATATTAAAAATCCAAGTACCCTTTTCAACAAGTTTCTTAATCCATCAGGAAATTGAAAATCCAAGTAGGCTACCATTAAAAAAATATTATATTCACAACATGTTTCAACTAATTTTGTAAATATAATGCACTCCTCCAAGCCCTCAGTTTCTCTAATGCGAGTTGGAAGTGCATAGAATATATTGAAATATGTTGTGGATAGAATAGGCCTATAAGTTTTCAAAAAAGGTACAGGTAACTGAATTTTTTATTTCCTGATAAATAAGAGTAGACATCACTCAATTTTTTTTGCAATTTCTATCCAAATTTGGGAAGGAACAGTTTTGGGCTTTAAGCCTGTTGTTCCTTCCCCAATCATTCATAGTTGAGAATTATATTACTATCAATGTATAAATAAATGAATAAAAATTTAATTTAATAGTCTAAGTTATCTATTTATTATTTTACAAAGGCGACTTTCTAGAAGTATTTTAAGCCTAGGTGACGATGATGGGATGAATGATAATACAATGAAGGTAGAGTTATGAATGACCCTTCCATCTACATAAATTCAACAGACAATATAACACAAAAATTTCACTTAACATACATGAAGAAAAACTATACTTCAAGGAAGTCCGTTAATTTGTATTGATATACGGTAATTTGATAGGAAATTCTCCAAGTGTTCTTTTGAACTCCAAGCCCTCAATTCCTCTAATGTGAGTTTGGAGTGCATGGAGTATTAGACATAATAAGGATTAGACATTATTAGACATTAGACATTAGATAATATGCCTAATTAGATAATGCCTAATTATACATTAGACATTATTAGACCTTATTAGACATTTAATAAGGATTCCAAAAGTGTTCTTTTGAACACTTTCGAGCCCTCAATTTCTCTAATGCGAGTTGGAAGTGCATAGAATATATTGAAATATGTTGTGGATAGAATAGGCCTATAAGTTTTTCAAAAAAGGTACAGGTAACTGAATTTTTATTTCCTGATAAATAAGAGTAGACATCACTCAATTTTTTTTGCAATTTCTATCCAAATTTGGGAAGGAACAGTTTTGGGCTTTAAGCCTGTTGTTCCTTCCCCAATCATTCATAGTTGAGAATTATATTGTAACTATCAATGTATAAATAAATGAATAAAAATTTAATTTAATAGTTTAATTTATTTATTTATTATTTTACAAAGGCGACTTTCTAGAAATATTTCAAGCCTAGGTGATGAAGATGGGATGAATGATAATACAATGAAGGTAGAGTTATGAATGACCCTTAAATTCAACAGACAATATAACACAAAAATTTCACTTAACATACATGAAGAAAAACTATACTTCAAGGAAGTCCGTTAATTTGTATTGATATACGGTAATTTGATAGGAAATTCTCCAAGTGTTCTTTTGAACTCCAAGCCCTCAATTCCTCTAATGTGAGTTTGGAGTGCATGGAGTATTAGACATAATAAGGATTAGACATTATTAGACATTAGACATTAGATAATATGCCTAATTATAATGCCTAATTATACATTAGACATTATTAGACCTTATTAGACATTTAATAAGGATTCCCTAAGTGTTCTTTTGAACTCTTTCGAGCCCTCAATTTCTCTAAAATGAGTTGGGAGTGCATCAAATATTTTGATTCCCATATGCCCGGCTTTTAAGACGCTTATAAAATGTAATGGATCGTTGAACCAATATAGATTTAATGATTCATCAGATTTATAATAATGTGTCCTAAACTATTGAAATTCATTTTGAGAGAATTTTTATTTTCATAAAAAAAACTTGCTGTACAAACATGCGTAGGAGGAAGAGAATCAATGATTCATTCTCATGACAAACACTGATTATAGATTGTCAATAATTTTTGGCTGTTATTTGTAGATATAAAGCTGAAGATGTAAGATTTTATTAGAAATTGCAGTTAACTAACTGCTGGAGTTATTACTGTGTAATAATTATTATTTAAAATACCCAATGAAAGCTATATAAAAATAGAACTAAGGAATAATAATTATTGAATAAAAATCCAAATTAAATGCTGCAAATTACCCTGAAGACGTCTGGTACTGCAAATATTGTCAACAGGGTTAACAATATCGTATTTGTTGTTGGTTATCCATCTTGTTTCCACTATAATTATCACTATTAAATTTTATAAAACTTTTAAGTGAAAAAGCACTCACATTATTTGATGTGGCGACGTCCGTTTCGTGCTAGTATCGCACATTTTCAAGCCAAACAGGAACTGCAGTGTTTAAGGTTATGAGGGTGAAATTTGGTTGGGGTGGAGGGGAGTTTTGGTGGTTAATGGAGGAGTATTTAAATGAGTTTGTCAAACAGGGTGTGGGAGGAAAAGTTGATTTTGGTCATTTAGAATATTGTTTGGCTGTTGTTTGGTGTGTTTGTATATTTCAAACTGTTCTAGTACATTTAATTTTCTGTTTTTGTGGGAATAGTGGAGTATTTCGAGGCTGTTGTCTATGTCAGGGTGTGTGTGTCGTATCAATTTATATCGTATTCAATAATATTTGCAGCATTTAATTTGGATTCTCGTTTATTAATTATTATTTTTATTGATTAGAATTCTGATTGTTATCCATCTGTAGAAGTAAGGACTTCTACGACTGCAAATATTGAGCAAAGAACTTAAATAGCAGAAGGAAATTTGAATACTAGCTGAAGATGTATTGGTTTCAACACAAAACTGCAGATCTGTTAGTAAATTTGTCGATTTGTAAAGAATAAAAAATTGTGTTTTTCTAATCATTTTGCAATTTGTTGCAGACTGTAGGATCAATACTGAGGAAAATTATTCGGGTTCTCCTTTTCATGTCGTCTCTGTTCCTCAATTTGCACAATTTCCTTGAGATAAGACTCATGAGTGGGGGAGTTCTACAACTGACCGAGCCATCTGTAAACCTTATCTGCTACGGGTATGAAATTAAACTTTATTGTTCCAAACAAAATTACAAACCAAAAAGACAAAATTGAGATTATTTTGTCTTTAGTAATAAGCAACTGAATGAAAATATGTTCATTCACTGTACTCACCGTATATTCTTATAGCCTACCATATCAATACAGAAATCACACAAATCACAACCATTCTGAGGATAATTAAAATAAACAAAAATGAATTGTACAGATGGAAATTACTGAGATATTGCATTTATTCAAATGCTACCTAATGAATTTATAATTACTATTAAACGAAAATCCAAATTAAATGCTGTAAATAATGATTATTTATAATTAAAAATGAATTATCATGATATGACCCACTCGTGGAGTGGCTTATGCTAAGTAACATAGGTTTATGCTTATGCTAATGTTTTCCTTTGAATTACTAGTATTATATGTAAACTAATATTCATTATCACTCATTTGAATTCGCATACATCTCACCATTACTAGATACCGTATTCATCTGCCATCTCAATGAAGATGCAAGTACGTATATTGCATTACATTGCATAAGTTTTTAATTCATCAATATAACTCTTCAGTTCATATTTCGTAAAATGTATTGTCTATAGTCAAATGTTTTTTTTATTTTATCATGATTTAGTCTAGTGTATATGCCAACATTATAATGCAATCTATCTGTGCAAAAATAGAGATAAAATCTGTGTGAAGGGGAGAGTTCCTCAGTGTTAAATGAAGTGGCCTTAAGAAGATGGAAATTATAACACTGTAAAGCTGATATATTTATATTTGTGGTGTGAAATAAAATATGTATGGTAATCAACGAATAACAATAAGCAGAGAAAACTCCTATAATTATTAATTCTGTTATTAATTCTGCTATTATTAATTCTGTGCAATAAGTTAATAATTAATTGATCAAGGGTCGCTTTCAACAATGTTTGGTTCATCTATTATGAACCTGTTTAATCAATGTATGGTCACATTTATCATAATGTGTTCCAACTGGGTCAATAGCTGATTGTCTACGGTATAATATTTTTTCAGATCAATTTGACCCTTCAGATATTTCAGAGAAAGTGACTTTTTACTATTTACCTTTTATTTTATCTTTACTATTAACTATTCATCTTTCATTTTACCTTTACTATTTTACCTTTTATTTACGTATACTATTCATCTATTTACCTTTTGTTGCTGTTGGCAGTTACGGCGTGTTCATGGCATGGACGGTTGATGAAAGTGACATCTACACTAGCAACAAGATATCACTGCTGACGCATGTCGCGTCACTTGTCATAGTGACAGCGTGGGGCAGTCTTATGTTCCAGCTGGGTCGATTCCCCAGTTGGGGGTACTATGGACTTATGTTCAGTGCTGTTTTGAGCAATGTTTTCAAAGTGAGTAGTAGTAGCTATACTAGTAGTTCTGTGAACAGTAGACCTCGCCTTGAGTAAGTTACATTGACCTGTTGTTATGTTTTCTCAAAAATTAATAAATGATTTATCAATTTAAAATGTCTAGAGCTTTCTGCCCTATCGTACCGTGACGTGTCGTCCCGGAATGTGAGTGTGAGCGCTGTTATCAGGTCTGGCTGCCGTCGATACGCCAATCCAATCAGAGAACATTCTGTGTTGTGAGAAAAATCGGTGTGTTGAAATTAACAAAATAAACTACCATAATGCTGATTTCCTACAAACTTCATTTCTCACTTTTCATGATATTAGAAATCAATTTCTTTTCAATAATATTTGTTGCAATTTTGATCATCAGGATAAAAAAGAAAAATGTGAAAAAAATGTTTTCTATCAATAACTCCATCCGAACTAGAATCATGGCCTCAGCTTATGGAAATACAAGTTAGTAGACAACTGTCTACTAATGTTGATGGAAAGATACATTTTCAAGATGTTCGATGTTTTTGAACGGGTAGTATAATTATAGTCCACTAGACAGCTGCGTTTTATGATGAATAATTCTATAGTCTGATTTTTACGGTAATATTGGCGTATGAAGGAGACTCCTTTTTCCTTTTATATTATCCTTGAAATGCAAAATTTCCAAAAACCGTGTATATACATCGACGCGCAATTTAAAAAAGAACATACCTGTCAAATTTAATGAAAATCTATTACCGCGTTTCGCCGTAAATGCGCAACATATAAACATTTAAACATTAAAAGAAATGCCAAACCGTCGACTTGAATCTTAGACACCACTTCACACAGTCAATTAAGGATAGGTTTAAAAGGTTTAGTTTCAAGGATTTTGTTTTAGGTCGAGGTAAACTTTTTATAGTGTACGGTACAGTAAATTTTATTGTGACAACACATTTTCAGTTGCACAAAATTCTGTTGATATTTTACTGTGATTAAATGCCACAAAACTAATAAGAAAAGTCTTCAATTTGTAAAAGTCTTCTTAGATTATTGGTTCTATAGTAAGGTCCACGTTATAATGGCAGTGGATAAAGATAGAAGAATAGCGATACCAAATCTGTGCAATAATTAATTATATTTCTACACTGTCAAAATGATAATTGGCATCTTTGTGGACCTGGAAAAGGATAGTACCACCAGCTTTGTCGAATGATAGCAAATTTGATCAAATACTGTCATTATAACGTGGACCTCACTATAGTGGCAATCATGATTAAAACTTAACAGGCTTTTGTGCAACCGGGGCTAATAGTTTCGGTTATCAGCTTAAACTTTTATCAATCTCTTGTAGGTAAAAAAAGTTCTGTCACTACCTATTGTGACAATAATACATTATTTTAATAAAAACAATAGTCTATAAAAATATTGTAGTACCTACCCTTTATTTTTTAAAAAAACTTTAAAATAGTTCAACAACTAGTTTCGACCTTAACTACAAGATTTTTATATTGTTTTTTTTATTAATTTGTTTAAAAGTAGCCCATGAGAGTGAAGTGTTTTTACATTATTTTAATATTTAAATCATTTTTCACCTTGTTTTCCAGGTGATGTCGACAGGAATCTGCATGTTCATAGGGTTTGTGCTGTGCTTCTGGATCCAGTTCCCCAACAAGTTCAAAGGCGTTTGGAATCCATTCATCAGAATGCTAATTATGATGACAGGGGAACTCAACGATGAGTTCTTCTTCAGCTATGACAACGAGAGTAAAGAAATGCAATGCAGTCGGTTGGTGTTTGTCGTTTTCATTGTTCTGGCTTCAATTGTGCTCACCAATCTCATGTTGGGTCTTGCCGTCAACGATGTCCAGGTCAGCTATGAAATTTATACCAATTTATATTAATCATTTTGATTTTAATATTCATTATTCTATTTATTTTTCTCTTCATCTTCATTTTTTGTAAATTATTGTTATTTTGTGAAATTTTTGTAATATTGATTGATTGGGGAGAAATTTTTTGTGGTTTCTCTGTAAGCTCCCACACTGAAATGTTCAAAGTGATAAATATTGATAATAATTTCAGACAACATAGGTACTGTACTGTATTTAAAATTTTATTTGATTTTTGGTTCCAACTCAATTTCAAGACTCAAGGTTTGAAATCTTGCAGCCATTCAATTTATTTTAAACTAGCCCGTGCTCCGCAAGGGTCTTATAAAAACAAGACAAATTGAAAACTTGACCTACTGGGATATTGAAGAATTTAAATATTTACATGTGGAACATTAGTTGTAAATTTTTTGTAATTTGAAAAGCTGTCTTTTGTTAGAAGTTTTACTTAGTGAAATTTTCAATATTTTTTATGATTGTGAAGGAAGATTTTTGTTTGGATTTGTATTTTAGAAACTTATTAATCTGATAAATTTGAAATTATTTTAGTACATACATTTTTTTGACTCAAAATAGTGTGTGAATTAAGTTATCATTTACATAACCTCTAGACTGTGTATTCCAAATTAAGGACTTTGTTGAAGTTCTGACACTGTGTGTTACTTGTAAATATTTAAAAAAACACTTAGCATCTAAGTTAAACACTAAAAAGCTCCTCTTCAGGAGTGAAATGCATTCCTCAATACTCCAACAAAAGTAAGTGTTTTTCAAATATTTACTAGTAACACAGTGTCAGAATTACAACAAAGTTATTATATAGTGTTTCGTCATGGAAAGCAACTTCAATTCCAAATTAAGGTTTAAAGCAGTTTTGGGCGATTGCCTGTTGTTTTTACCTGCATTGTATCTATTGTCTATGAATAAATGAAATGAAATAGGCCTATAACCATCTTCGAGAAATTAATAATCTAATTCAAGTTTATCAGTCCAGTAGTACAGACCTGATGATGCGTCATTTGTGAATTTCCTATCCCATACATGTATAAGCAAACTCTTTATATTGTAAACTTATTTTTATACACTGGGTATGATACATCTTATACTGAATCATTGTATCCGTTTGTGATACATTTCAATTCTCGATTTTTAAGATTATTCAATTTTGAAACATTGCAGGCACTCCAGCTAGAAGGCCACGCTAAGCACCTGATCAAACAGACCGAGTTCATAGTTCACCTGGAGCGCCTGGGGACACTGAGGGCTTTTCACAGTCGCCTGTTTCCCACCAGGTTGCGCCAGAAACTGCAGAACAAGCATCATGTGCAGACGAGGCTGTATGTCAAGGATCCGGCCTCAGTGCATGCCAGCAACGCCCTGCCCGAGAGAATAATGGACAATATTGTGCCCATTGCTAGAGCTAAACGGATCAGGGATAAGAGGTAGGTCGCTTCAAAATGTTCCTTTTGCCAGGCTAAAATAGTTATTTGTGTAACTAGTGCGCAAAGTGACAGTTTGCTGCACCGAAAGAAACGTTTACGCCCGAGCCGTAGGCGAGGGCGGAATCGTTTCTTGAGTGCAGCAGAGGAACTTTGCGCACGTATTTCACATTTAATTTTTCCTACAGTTACCATTGAATATGAAAAGTGAGTAAATAAATAAAATAGAATAATATGTAGTAAAGTTTGAATGAAGGGGCGGCTGTCCTCGAACTCGGTGTCCTTGATATTATTATAACATGGATCTCACTATACCACAGTCATTGTTACCAACTTAATTTTTGTTTTCGTGCACTAATCCTCCATATAACCAACCAACTATTTTGCGTTGCCATGTTGCAAATCTGGAGTGCAGGAAAAATTTTTCCCGCACTAGAGCGGAAAAGTGATTCTTTGCGTTCTGTAATCAGTGCAGCAATGGCCACTTTTCAAGGCAACTGTAGGAAAAAACTTGAATGCCATTATAGAATATTGTCAATCAAGGCATCCAATATATCTCTTAAGGTGCGTACAGATATACGCGCCGCGAACATGAGCATTTCACTTTTAATCAGCTGATTATATCTGTATTTTTACATAAACGGTAAGATACAGATATGAAAAGCTTGGCATCAGCTGATTAAAAGTGAACTGCTCATGTTCGCGGCGCGTATATCTGTACGCACCTTTAGAGTGAACCAATGCAATTATGCAAATACATTGAACTAAACAATGATACAATGATACTATCTCTCAGTCCAGGCTCTTGAAAAAAATGGAACATCTAGGAATTAGGGGGTTACCGCTAAGATTATTCCATTCCTACCTGTCTGATAGGTTTCAAATACTCACGATTAATAATAAAACTAGTATTAAGAAGCTCTCCGAGTATGGTCTTCCACAGGGAACAGTTCTGTCTCCTATACTGTTTCAATTTACATAAATGATCTACTTAAATTAAAAATAAGAAATTGTAACATCATATCATTTGCAGATGACACCGCTTTGGTTTTCACAGATCGCACATGGGAGAACATGAAAATCACAGCTGAGAATGGTTTGAGGGTGGTACATTCTTGGCTGAATGAACATCTTCTAACTCTAAACACAGATAAAAGCGTCTTCATTACTTTCTCCCCAAACGCATCAACTCAACCACAGTCACTCAATACCATCAAAATCCATTTACTAAATTGCAACAGTGAAAACCTATGTTCTTGTCCGAAATTAAATAAAAAAGATAATGTTAAATATTTAGGTATAACAATTGATCCCTATCTAAGATGGAACACCCATATAGATAACATGTGTAAAAAAATAAGATTTCTTATTTACAAATTTTATCAAATCAAACAACTGAACAATGTAAACATAACAAAGCTGATATACTACTCATATGCACAATCGGTATTACAATTCGGTATTCGGGCTTGGGGAGGTGCTTTGAATGCTCATTTTAAAAAACTTTTTATTATTCAAAAGCACCTAATTAAAACTATCCTAGGTAAACCTCGTCTGTATCCAACTAAATATTTGTTCAATGAGTTTAAGGTATTAACAGTCCGTCAACTTTATATCAAAAACCTAATAATTTTCATTAAAAATAATAGACATCTTTTTCTTTTCCGTGATACAAATCTCAATTTGCGTCCTCCCAGAAAGAGATTTGAAAACATAAGAATGGATCTCAATGTTTGCAGAAGACAATACTTTTACATAGCAAATAAATTGATTAACAACATTCCAGATTACCTCATTGAACATATCAATGGTAGATCCGATAAATTGTTCAAAAGAAGATCTATTGAATGGATAATAACCACTAGAATAGAGGATAAAATTTTTGATTAAATCATATCATCTTTCTCTATCAAGGTATGTTTTGCTGGCACTCTTACATCTCTTTCTTTTTCTTTTTCTTTCTCTTTCCCTTTCTCCTTCCTCTCACTTCTTCATCTCTTTCATTTAATATTATGATATTGAATTTCTTATTATTTTTTGTTAATGTAATGTTGGCAACTCTCACCTGCGCACAGGATTTTCCTTGCAGGTGATTGGTTTCTTGTATTTTTGCTGTTCAAGTGAAATTTTTGAATGTATTGGTTTTGGAAGAAACAATAAAGTTTTTGAGTTTTTTGAGTTTGAGTTTTTGAACTGCTTTAAGGAGTTTGGTATAAGAGCTTATAATACTAAGCTTCCTGCACATTTAAAGGAGCTAGAAGTGAGTAATTTTGAGAGAACCATAAAAACTATTTTAATAGAAATATGTCCATATAGAAAAGAGGAGTTTCTAATTTGAGGGTATTTTTTTTAAGGAGTTTAGTATAAGAACTTATAATAAGCTTCCTGCACATTTAAAGGAGCTAGAGTTGAGTAATTTTGAGAGAACCATAAAAACTATTTTAATAGAAATATGTCCATATAGAAAAGAGGAGTTTCTAATTTGAGGGCATTTTTTTGCTGGTTGTATGCTTGCGTTTGTATTTTTATTCTATTGAATGTAAATACTTTTTATTTACCATGTTTAATCTCTGACGATGCTCTGCATTTGTATAAATGTTTTCTGCAATAAAGAAATCTATCTTGAATAAGCTGCCTGTTAGTGTGAGAAATATGAATCAAGCACGTTTTAAAATATAAGTTGAAAAGCTACTAACAGAGAACCCATTAGTATAATGTAGAAGAATTTTTCAATTTCCCTGTGGATGTGATAAATACAGTACTTATTTTGAGTGATGATTATGTGTGTGTTTGAATTGGATCAAATTTTCAGTTAGTTTTATAGCTATAGTGAGGTCCACGTTATAATGGCAGAGTGTGATTTGCAATGGTATGCTACCCTTGTCTTTAATTCAACAAAGCGGATAGCGCTATCTCTTTCTCGCTTTGCTCTGTTGCCAGATCGTCTTTTAACAATGTAGAATTAATAATTATTTAACAAAATATTTCATCTTAATCATGTGAATTCTTTATGAAATTATAAAAAATATAATTTATTGCTTAATGTAATATAATTGATTATTTTAAACGAGAATGAACAGTTAATATTACACCAATAAACCTGTATCTGCTACCGTCTATAGAAGGCATTGACAAGACAGAGGTTCGGCAACGTTTTTCTCCTATCTTTCTCCACTGCCATTATAACGTGGACCTCACTATAGGATTTTATTCTTGACGACACCTAATTACATTGAAATGTATTTATTGGTGAATTAACATAATATTCTATTCTATTCTGAATAATAGACCAAAAAAAATCAAAACGACCTCCGACTTGAAGGGATATGCGGAGTAGAGAAATGGAGGGAGATCAGCCAATTACAGTGATGAATGGATTTAGGCCCGGTTGCACAAAAGTCGATTAAATTTTAATCGTGATTAATTCCACGAGAACCAAACAGAGAAGGCCTTTTTTATAAGACGGCACGAAAGCCGGTTAAATTTTAATCGTGATTAATTCCACGAAAACCAATCAGAGAAGGCCATTTTGATAAGACGGCTTCTCTGATTTGGTTCTCGTGGAATTAATCACGATTTAAATTTAACCGGCTTTCGTGCAACCGGGTCTCAGTCGGTCAGTCTGGAGTAGTCATAGAAAGAAGCGCAGTTGCCAAGTTGTCGATCTGACTCAGTCGATGCAGAGAGGAAACTGTCAAACAGTATGCTTTTCATGAGGGGTTGCACACTCACTAAAGATTACAGAGCGCTGTCCGCTTTTGGAACTAATTCAATGTTTTGACAAAAATGATTCAAATGTTTCAGAGACCAACGGGAGACGGTTTTCGTGTCCGAAGCCGACGAAACTGCTTCCCAAAAATCGGCGAATTCCAACGCAAATCCGACAAAATCGATGAACCAGCAACCGGTCAACTTCGAGGCACGGCTAAGCCGGGTGGAGACCCTTAACGAATATAGTCAAGAAATAGTCAGCATGTTCAAAGAGATTAAACAGATGTTAGCATCCATCAAAGAGCAGGAGACTAGAAGTAGGAGTAACACCTTATTGTCCAATGAAGAACATTCTCATGGTGCTCTACTCAGGAAACTTAGTCATATTAAACGAAAATAATAATTAAAACAAACACTTTGCACAGAGATGTGGTGAATTGTTAAGGTGAAATAAAAAGATGTTGTCAATTACACAAAATTTTTATTTGAGTCCAAACTAGTTTCGATGCACTTGGCATCATACATAAGTCTACCACTGATGATGATGCCAACAGTGCATCGAAACTAGTTTGTACTCAAATAAATTTTGTAGAATTGACATCTTTTTATTTCACCTTAATTTGAAAATAATAATTATAGGAATATTATAGTGAAACATAACGTCAAGGTGCGAATAGATCTACACTTTTCCAATTTTATTTGAGAAAGTATCAAGTTAATTTGAGAAAGTATCAATTGTATTTGAGTGTAGTCATTTGTATTGTAATTGAGAGAATGTCAGATGTAGATGAGAATAGTCAATTGTATTTGGGAAGTCATCACATGCATGTAATTGAGAGTAGTGAGTTGTATTTGAGAAATCGTCAAATGTAAATGAGAAGATATCAATTGAAAATGAGAAAAATTTCCAATCGACATGGCATGGCTCTTGTGTAGCCTACTGTTGCCTACGGGTTTGATCTGAGCAGGAAAGGATACTGTACTAAGTAGGCTACACAGTATTCCAATTACTACTATAGGCTTTGCATGGGGGCAAATTGATATTTTCAATGGTGAAATTATTTCCCCTGCACTGTTTACGAATGATTAATGAGTTTCATTTCTATGTATGTATCGGCAACACGACTTTTGTCTCCAAACATTTTGTGAAATATTGCACTTGATGAAGATCAAATTCTCTATGTTCATGGCGCAATGAATTGAACTTAATCATCAATCAATTGAATCTATTGATCAAGCAATTCTTCAATGGATTTTGCAGCTCGAAAATAATTTTTTATTTAAAAACTAAACGTTTTATTGGAATATTAAATATATTATATTATTTTTCATGAACCGTACAGCTGTTATGAAAAAAATAAGTACCGTACTGGAAGCACTGTTTTTACTTTCCTTGCCCTATTACCATAGGTAAGGAAAGTATTGCTTTCCAAAAAAATTAAGGTACCCTAATTTCATGTTTTCTATACGTTTCAAGGTCCCCTGAGTCCAAAAAAGTAGTTTTTGGGTATTGGTCTGTATGTGTGTGTGTGTGTATGAATGTATGTGCGTCTGTGTACACGATATCTCATCTCCCCTTCAACGGAATGACTTGAAATCCTTACAATATAAGGATCCGACACGAACAATTTCGATCAAATGCAATTCAAGATGGCGGCTAAAATGGAGAAAATGTTGACAAAAACAGGGTTTTTTTGCGATTTTCTCAAAAACGGCTCCAACGATTTTAATTAAATTCATACCTAGAATAGTTATTGATAAGCTCTATCAACTGCCATAAGTACCATACCTGTAAAAATTTCAGGAGCTCAGCCCCATCTATGCAAAGTTTGAATTTAGATTCTCAATTATCAGGCTTCAGATACAATTTAAACAAAAAATTTCGAGTGGAAAAGATTGAGCATGAAAATCTCTACAATTAATGTTCAGTAACATTTTCACCTAAAATTGAAAATAAGCTTTAAATGTGATTATTCAATTGCAAATTATTGTTGATTCTATTCATTCACTATGAAGAGATAGCAGACCTCATGTGTGTCTCCAGCGTTATTGCCCTGTCACCAGCTGGCTCAAATATTTGAATAGAGACTTGAGATGCGCGGGAACACTAGCGTCAGTGATCAATTTTCATAACGGCAAGGAAAGTTGTGTGAGTGCGCCACACCAGATTTTTTAAATCATTTCCCAATATTACAACTGACAACTTCTCGATTTCAAATCGTATGTTCTCAAATTGAAATGATACTTTTCAAATAGAATTCACTATTCTCAACTACAAGTGATGCTTCTCAAATACAATTGACAATTCTCATTTACATCTGACGTTTTCTCAAATACAAATCACTATTCTCAATTACAATTATTGATACTTTCTCAAATACAGTTGGAAAAGGTGTAGTAAGGCCCGTATGCAGATACTCTTTAAACGGAGAAATGTCAGCCGTTCGTTTAAACCCCGTATGAAACACATTATGATAAATGCAAACATATCTACAAGTAAACGAGGTTTAGCGTTAAACGTAGGGTTAGCATATAGCCCCTAGTCTTGGTGAAGATAGAAGCACAGAGGAAAGAAACACTACTTATGTATGCTATTACTGTATGCTTATTCCGTGATAGAAGCCACTAAACAGCTGTGCAATGATAGAAACATTTGAACCCGGTTGCACAAAAGCCTTTAAAAATTCAACCATGATTAATGATTGCATTTAGAATCAATAGGAAAAATCTTCTTTTCAAAAAAGACTTCTCTGATTGGATCTCATATTTAATCATAATTAAAATGTAACAGGCTTTTGTGCAACCGGGCCTTAGAGTAATTGATATAGATATACATCTAGAAGAAGCGAGCTGACATTTATAGTGAGGTCCACTCTATAACACTACCTCCGTAAACAAAGCAGTAGTGCATTCGTGTGACGTCAGCACAGGTAGGGCTCCTACACCAATAAAAACACTAGCTGAAATCAACGAATTTTTATTGGTGTAAGAGCTGAAATCAAAAAAAAATTTTGGTGTAGGAGCCCTACCTGTGCTGACGTCACACGAATGCACTACGGCTTTGTTTACGGAGGTAGTGGCTATAATGACATTGGTATACCATACTATACCATAGGTGCTATCTTTTCTCTATGGTAGTACATAGAAGGTAGAGGAAACGGGAAAAACCTTTGATTTCCACTGACTTTATAACGTAAATCTCATTATATTAGTGTTTTAGTTGTTAAAACTAACTGTTTTTCAACTCAAATTGTTTTTTTTTCTCGTTCTGGAGTGTAAATAGTTGTAATGAAATATTTGTTGCAAAATAAGGCAAACAACCTGCATAATTGAAATGTAGTATGACTTGGAAATGATGAATTATATCAGGAATGAAAGTATAATCAAGGAACAATCAATCTGAAAACAATATCAGCATTTATTTTCAAATTTTCATCAACTTCAACAGAAAATCTATAAATTTACAACAATGTAGACTAACTAAAATAAGAAAATCACTACTATGATAAAAACTATAAATATTTCCTAATAAATGAAATAAATAACTCTCTTCACATTTTTTTTCTTTGAAAACAAAGCAACAATATCAATTCAAATAGAATAATTACTAGAATAATCCAAAAATGTTAATGTTTCTATATCTATAGTTATCATAGTATTGTAAATAATCTAACCTAAAAATAATTTACATTTTTCATCGAATTAAAATTCTCAAAGAAATTAGAAAATAACTCGGAAGCTTTATTGGAAAGACTAGTAGACAAGTTTAGTAAAGTAGAAAAGTGATGTTAATAGGTAATTTATGAAAGAATTTTTCATTTTTTGTTGATATACATTCAACATTAATAATTGAATGTTTGCGGAACAACTTCAAATTTTATTTTATTTTCACAGTACATTTGTAGTTAACATTTTTGATGAAATAAATATTCAAATTTGAAATCATTGGTCTCAATTTCTCCTCTTCAAAACTCTTAGGATAAAACTCAGAACTTTATTTACAAAACACTTATAAGTAATAAGTTATAATTGGGTACTTAAAGCCAATTTTAGATCAAACAATGTGAAGCAGTGAAATACATTAGATCTACTGCAAAACTCATTAATAAATTCTCTCCATTCAAGTAAATGATTGATCAAGAAAATGAGATGAAAATAGTTTATTCAGTGTTATAATATGAAACAAATTATGAGAAATTTAGGAGGACTCAGTAGAATTGGTGAAAATCCAATTTTCAAATACAAAAATTGAATCAAAACGTGTTTAAAATAATCATCGCCTTTTTAGAATGCTGTAGATTTTTATGGAAAATATGTTACCAAGTCATATAATTAAAGGATAGCAACATATCCGAATTCAATAGTAAAATAGTAATTATTATTAAACGAAAATCCAAATTAAATGCTGTAAATCACCCCGAAGACTTCTTAATTTGGATTTTCTTTTGATGATAATTATCAATTCATTTGCATTTGAATAAGTGAAATATCTCAGTAATTTCTATCAGTAAAATAGTAGTTTCCAAAACTTCATTTCAACTTAAAAATAAAACAGGAATTCAAAATACACTAAATATATTATTCTATCACTAAGGTGTTCTTCATTAATAATATTATTCATCTTGAAAAAGCAAGTAAATTTTTTTGTATTTTCACATTTTTCTCTAGTTTAATGCCTGTACAGAATGTGTATCCCTGATGCATAAATATTAATGTAATGTGTATGTGAATTATAGTACATTATTTTAGCCACGGTATTTAGAAGAAGACGGTTGGTGTTGTGATATAATTTATAACATTTTTCAAAATTGCCCAAAAATAGAAAATAGTTCATTTCAAAATGATTTAGTTAGCTCTTGTTAGATTCACTGTGAGCATAGGTTAAATGAGAAGCACTGATATCAGTTATAAATTGCCAACAGTTCTAAGGCTCAACTCGCACTTACGCGACTCAGGTCGAGAAGAGACTGGACTCTAGTCGAGAGCATGTGTTTTCAAATGGTGACGTCGCGGAGACTAGAATCGACTGGTCTGAGTGTCACCATTTGGAAACACATGCTCTCGACTAGAGTCGTGTCTCTTCTCGACCTCAGTCGCATGAGTGTGAGTTGAACCTTGATGGTCACAATAGATAATATCATTGCCAAATTGTATTTCTAATCCTGGATCAATAAGTTGTACTTGACATTTATAGTCCTTGAAAATTAATTATTAGATGTTTCAACACCCATTCGTTATTCTTTTATCATTGGAAATGTACATAAAAAATATGAGATGCTACAACTGGCTTGAAGCTTAAAACTGTTTCAATCCCAAATTTCATTATTATACAAACAAGTACATAGATTGTTGTTTTGTTGAACAAGGCCTTGTTTTACAAAACTCAAGGCTTGAAGCTTCAAACGTCTTTGAACGAACGTTTCAATATTATTTTATAAACAAATCTATCGATTGTGATTTATTGAACAAGACCCTGTTTTACTAAACTCATTTTACAGTTTTAAAATATTCAAAAATGTTTTTGCAGTATCTCGATACAATTGGGAGGTTGCTGAGCTTACTTAGAATCTACACCCAATATTTAAATATTTAATAAATCTTCTTCTAAACACCGCGAGTTTTAAGATACCTTTCAACCACTAGCTATCAAGATATCATCAATTTACTCAAAAGTCTTCTATTTCACTTCTTTTAAAGATGTTTTACTGTATAGAGGTGCATCAATATTTATTCAAGTCTTCTATCTCACTTCCCAATACTCTCTTAGAGATGTTGCACTTTATTCATTTCAATTTATTCAAGTCTTTTTATCACACTTTCTGACCCTCTCCAAGAGATTTTGCACTCTACTCATTTTAATTTATTCAAGTTTTCTATTTAACTTCCTAGAGATTTTTTTACCATCAAGAGACACCGATCATCAATTTATTCAAGTCTTCTATATCACTTTCAGAGCTCTCCTAGAGATCTTACACTTTATTGATTTCAATTTATTCAAGTCTTCTATCTCACTTTATGACCCTCTCCAAGAGATATGATTTACTGTTGAGAGACAAGGATGAGCCAGCCACAAAACTAACGTTTTTCTTTCTACTTTTCTGACACTTCCAGAGACATAGTCCTTATTAGGCTAGGCGCACACCAGTTAGTCAAGACAAGACATGATCAGACACGTTCAGTCACAATACTTCACATAGCTGCTTATGAAGCAACACACACTGATTAGTCATTGCAATTAGACATGTCTTCATAAACAACTATGTGAAATATTGTGACTAAACGTGACTAGTCTTGTCTTGACTAAACGGTGTGGGCCTAGCCTAACGGTTCTACTTTTGCCCGAGAGATTCATACACCGCGACTGAACTACTCTTTTTATTATCTTTTACTATCATGAAGCTTAAATCTTTCTTTTATTCTCCTGTAGATTTCAAAGTACTCTCTGGACCACTGAGATACTCTCCTAGAATTAGACATTTCAACATGGTTACCTGTCCTATTGCTCTCCTAAAATCTCCCCAATATTTTAACGTATCTGACCTATCTTATCACAATTATTTTTCCGACACTTACCTCACAGATGCTAATCTTTTTCAGTCCTATTTGGAAAACGTTTCTACAGTGCCACTGTTAGAACTGAATTCTCTCTTACACATTTCAACATAGATATCATTTCTCCTTTTACTCTCATAGAATTAAATACTCTCTTAAATATTTCAAATTTCCTATTTTCTCTCCCACAATCTCCTTGATATTTCAACGTTGTTATCTGTAGTTATGTAGTTCAAACATTGAAGAGTAGTTAGACATTTACCTAATCTGTCCTATCTCTGTCTCCATCTCTATCTGTCCTATTTCTCTCCTGCTCCTTGACATTACAACCTGATTATCTGTCTCATATCTCTCCTTTACTCTCCTAGACATATTATCGTAGTTATCTGTCAAATTTCACATTTTCCATCACAGATGCTAGCCTTTTCTCAATCATATTGCCAAAGCTTTCCTACAGATGTTGACACTGACATGATTATAAACTCTTCTAGACATTTCAACATAGTTATCTGTCATATACCTCTCCTAGACATTTCTGTCTATGTCTGTCCTATACTTCTCCTTTACTCTCCTACACATTTCAGATTAGCTATCACGGTTCTATTCACAGTTTTCCGAGTCTTCAATTTCACTTCAACTACCTAGAGATGTCGCCACTGAGTCGACAAGAGGTTAGTGCTTACCTCAATGGCTTTTACTCTCCTTTATCTCACTTTACCCTACTACACATTTCAACTTTCACGTTCTCATTTCACAGCTTTTCCTCGCATATGCTAGACTTCATAACTTCAATTTTTTAGAGACGTTGTCACTGCGTCGACACAAGGTTAGTAGTGCTTGCCTCAATTGCCCTAGACATACAATTCTCCTAGAATTGAATGAACATTTATCTCCTACACATTTCAACACAATTAGTTATCTGTCCCTAATTCGATACTCTCCTATCTCCTTTGATACCATTGCCATTTCACTGACACTCGAATCTTTATTTCGTAACATATCCTTTTTTTTCTCTCCTACACATTTTAACACAACTATTACGGTCCTATTAACAGTTTTAATATCCTATTTCACCGACACTTGAACTTTATTTCGTAAAATCTTCTTCTTTTACTCCCCTACACATTTCAACACAATTATTACGGTCCTATTAACAGTTTTAATATCCTATTTCACCGACACTTGAATCTTTATTTCGTAAAATCTTCTTCTTTTACTCCCCTACACATTTCAACACAATTATCACGGTCCTATTCACAGTTTCAATATTCTATTTCACCGACACTTGTATCTTTATTTCGTAATATATCCTTCTTTTACTTCCCTACACATTTCAACACAACTATTACGGTCCTATTCACACTTACAATATCATAATTCACGAGTCTTTTATCATCTTGAATCATAAGTTTTTTAGAGATGTTGCCACTGCGTCGACACAAGGTTAGTGCTGGCCTCTATTGCGCGCGCGATCTGCTCGTGAATACCGTGCCCCAACCACAACAGCTGCAGTTTGCGGTAACGTTCGCGGCACAGTTTGAGCGGATTGCCGCGCCGCAAACCCTGGTCCGTTTCGCCATAGTCGTCCAGATAGGGCGGAGTCATAAAGCAGCCGCGGTTCGGACTGGCCAATAGCAGCACCTCGCATTCGCGCACGCGCAGAAACACACAAGCCCCGGCGCCGCATTTGTATGCGTGGCTGGTACATGCTCCGACCTGTCAACGTTCAGAAAAAGACATTAAAAATCAATCAATAATTTCCAATCAACACAAACACACACACACACACACACAAAATGTAAATTCGAAAACAATACATCTATATAATTATATAGAAGCGAAATGGCACTCACTCACTGGCTGACTGACTGACTCACTCACTCACTCGCATAACTAAAAATCTACCGGACCAAAAACGTTCAAATTTGGTAGGTATGTTCAGTTGGCCCTTTAGAGGTGCACTAAGAAATCTTTTGGCAATTATTTTCATAACATACTATAAGTGGTTCAACTTTTATTTTTGCGTTCATAAACAGGTCACAAAATACTATTCAATTACTTTTCAACTCTTGAAATTTGAAATTATTTCTAGCATAAATTGATCAATCTTGTAACCTGAACTCCAGATAATTTTATCACTCAAACTTACCACAATTTTGCAATTATAAATATGTACACTTTTTTCATGTATTTGAACACGACATGCAGTCGATTATCAAGTAAATATTAAAAACTTTTACTTACTGACTAGAGTACTTTCAATCGTCTAGCGATCATTTTCAACAGTCATTTTCACTGTTGAAAATGATCGCTAGACGATTGAAAGTACTCCAGTAAGTAAGTAAAAGTTTTTAATATTTACTCAATCAATTTACAGTGAAAATGACTGTTGAAAATGATCGCTAGACGATTGAAAGTACTCCAGTCAGTAAGTAAAAGTTTTTAATATTTACTTAATTTACTTAATCAATTTACAGTGAAACTTACTGTTGAAAATGATCGCTAGACGATTGAAAGTACTCCAGTCAGTAAGTAAAAGTTTTTAATATTTACTTAATAATCGACTGCATGTCGTGTTCAAATACATAAAAAGTGTGTTTATACAAAGCAGCTCGGAATGAATCAAGAAACCATCACCTATAAATATGTTCTTAAAAACTGTCCTAAATTGACAACTAAATAGTAAAGTATCTTAAATAACATACTAATAAATTAAATAACATACTATGAGAGTAGCTTAACTGTTATTCTTCAATTACATAAATAGGCTGCAACTCCTCTAATAGGTACTTCTTAACTCGTGAAATCATAAAATTATTTATAGAATAAATTTATCAATTTGCAATCCCAACCTGATATACTACCGGTAGCTTTATCATTCAAACTTACAATTTTTCTCTTATAAATGTCTTTTTCGCCCCACTTGGATGTAATGAGCTGGTTTACGTGCGTCATATGGAGGCCGAAAGTGATTGTTTTCTGACCAGGCCGGTAAAATTTTTACGGCCCTAGGGCTGTAAAATAACCTTGAAGTCAGCTGATTCTGATTTGATGTGAACGTGTTTACAAAATAGTTTATGAAACGGAATCAGTTTATGCTTCTAGAATTGAATAAAGTTTTTGCAATAAGATACTATCATTTTATTTGGATGAATGAAATACAAATGAGATATTATAAACTATTCAAATTCAATTTTCAGAGTATAATAGAATCTAACCTCAAACCTCCTAGTAAAGCGTTTATCACGGAACATGGTGGATAAACGGAATCATTTTATGCTTCTAGAATTCAATAAAGTATTCTGTAATAATATACTATCATTTTATTTAAATGAATAAAATACAGATAAGATATAGGCCTATATTATAAACTATTCAAATAATTCGATTTTCATAGAAGGATAGAACTTCTAACCTAAACTTCCATTGACATTCAGATCACATCAGATTGGCCGAATTTCAAGTGTGCTAAAACAGCTGATCAAAAACTTTTTCAATTGTGATAAACCAGCTGATCAAAAACTTTTTCAAGTGTGATAAACCAGCTGATCAAAAACTTTTCATTATTTGTGTTTATCATTCAATAATTGAAACATTTATAATAATATCATCTTATTGTCATTTGGAAGAATAAAAAGTATAAACTCAACCTCTTACATAATTGAACATAATCTTTTAGGTTATTTAGACAAATCAGAATAAAAAATAAAAAAACTTGGACAATTTCTTGATATTCAGATTTGCTAGAGCTATGACCTTCCACTTCTGCTTTCGGAAGTGCTTATAATAGACAATGAGAATAATTATTATTCTCATATATATATTGTTTATTTTTCTGTGTGGCGAAAAATTACGTTCTCACCATGGGCAAAAATGTTTTTCCGGCTCTCAATCTTTTCTAGTCCTCGGCCTACGGCCTCGGACTTGAAAACCGATTTCGAGCCAGAAAAGTCTCATTTTCGGCCCTAGGTGCGAAATATACTATTTAAACCTTAGTCCTACCATAAATTTATAACTGAATAGTAAACTACGTTATAAACTCTCTTGTCTCTTAGACCTATCCTTTTTTTGATTCCATAAAAATCATTTCCACATTCCTTTATCCTTCCGAGAGATTGTGGAGGGAGCTGATCCTTGATTATAGATGGTGTTAGTGAACAGCACGAGCTGAAATAGATCTGCAAAATCGGCAGGCTGCTCTGTAAAGTTTTGTAAACATTGTATCCTGTTATAGTCGCTCTTGGGCCGGATCCGGACGGGGTACGAGCGACAAAGTTTCACCTGTATTTTCTCAAGGTTTCAAGGATTCCATTACAAGAGCTTTTTCTTTATTTTTGACTCTTCATTGCATATTTGCAGATATACTTAGCTGCTCCTAATTTTTCAGCATATCCCTTACCTGATTTCCTTTCCCTTCCTAAATAATAATAATATCGTGTGACTTGGCTGGCTCAGGTCTGATGTCAGAGTTTTCAGGTCGCAACTGATCAATTTCAGGGCCTCTGACATGACCTAACGACTGCTTTTTAGGCAGCCGGGACCGACGGCTTAACGTGTCCTTCCTAAATCATATCTTACGAGTTTCAGTTTTATCTTACTTTTCAGTTTAATAATTCTCAAAAAATAGACTTAAATAGTCCTTAAATAGAAATTTTCAAGAGTAATAAATACAACACTGTGACTACATTTTCAAGCCGTACTTTAAACTCAAAATACAGAATGTTCCAGTAACTGTGACATTTCTCCTTAAAAATTAGAACAAGATAGGGCAAGTTTTATTTGAATCGAGTAAAAAAACACAATATTTTTCATTAACTGAATGATAGTTGATAGTCGGTGTAGTACTGGATTTATAACACGATCAACCATGAAATTGATGGAAACCACAACTAGTAAGGGGAATCGCGCAGTTTTCCTTCATTTAGAAAAAAATCAGAATACATTTTTAAGGTATCTTTATTTTAAAAAGGTCAACGCATTCTGTCCTTATAGCTTTTTCAACAGACAACTAAGGTTGATATTTAATGTTCAAAGATTGGAAGAAAGGAGATCTGTCGGTTCCCTCTTGCTATTATATAATATCCTAAACAATCAAGTATTCATGCCAGAATTTATAAGTATGTTGCAACTTCATGTCCCGTTTAATAGACCAAAACCTAATATTCTGTTTCACATGCCATTTATCAGAACGACTCATCATTGCAATTCTTACATATACAGAACTTTACGTTTGTACAATAGAATAAGCCACTGCATTGATCCGTTTGCTGACCGTTTCCAAACCTTTAAGAAATCCTGTGAACTAGCATATCGCTCTATAGCTGACCCATGATTGATAAATAATTATACTAAACTCCCTCATTTTTTTTTCTCTCTTCTAAAGCCCTATTTTTCCTCTATTCTCTATTTTATTCTTTATTTTATTTTTCTTCTTATTTTTATTTCATTCTTCTTCATTTTCTATTATCATTGGTTTATTTTATTTTTTCATTTCGCCTCTTCTTATCTTATTAGTATTCAAAAATTGTGTCTACAATTTTATTTTATTTTTCATTCTTATTTTGCATCAAATATTATGTATCTAAACTAGTTGATGTCAATAAGGCTCTTCATGGATTTATTCTGTGAGCTTTTGTATGTAAATAAATAAATAAATAATTATAAATTCAGAAAAGACAGGATCTTAACTGATGGAAGTACTATAATTTGGCGATGAATAGAATTTAAAAGAACGGCAAAAAATCGTACGTTCAAAAATCGATGTGTGTGTAAATAGCCAAACTTTTCCTTCTATAACCCTTCGTTAACTAGACTATTGTCTAAGGCCGGGTTTCACCAGGAACTAAACGTGTCGTAAGAGGAAGCGTAAACTCCAATTAGCCCGTAACT
Source organism: Nilaparvata lugens (assembly GCF_014356525.2). Taxonomy (NCBI): domain Eukaryota; kingdom Metazoa; phylum Arthropoda; class Insecta; order Hemiptera; family Delphacidae; genus Nilaparvata; species Nilaparvata lugens. The sequence goes on from NC_052515.1 coordinate 3,532,454, forward strand.
GACAAAATCGGATTTCACCACACGCCATTAGAGCTAATGAGCCGTTAATTGGCCAGAAGAGAGAATGGCTAGAAGACATCCTGTGAAATTTTAAATTTTACTTATTTACAAAAAAAAGTATAGAAAAATTATTAAAACACTACAACCTTAATTAAATTCAATTAATCATACAACTAAAAAAACTTCCCTATAATTATTATAATCCGTAGGCTAATCTCCACTCAATTTGGTAAACAAAACTTGTGGTTTCGGAACCTAGTTGATTTTCTAGGTTAGGTTTTACATGCTAACAATGTGAAACAACTGTCATTTTCGTTGGTGACTTAGACCAGTTATAGAATAGACACGGCCCATTGTATATTCATACTGAAAGTCGATGAAGCAAACATCTACTGCCATATCACCATATCGTGACGTCAGCATCGGATAGAAAACAATGTAAACAAACTCTGCAGAAAAGTTTTCTATCCGATACTGACGTCACGATATGGTGATATGGCTGTAGATGTTGGCTTCAGAGGCTAGACTTCCCAGCGTGTCTATTCTATAACTGGTCTAAGATGCTAACAATGTGAAACAACTGTCATGGCGACGCACTGCCACCCTGATCCACTCTAATCTGTCGTTTCGTAACGTAACATTAGTTGTCGTTGGTGAAATCAAATTTTTTAATCGTTCGTTAGAGTCAAAGACCTTAAAGAGATATAGACCCACTATGCCTATGCCTTCCCAATGATAGCTCTTACTTAAAATTGAAGGCCGCCATTGGGGTATTTTAGCACAAGATATTATCTATATATATATAAAAGCGAAATGGCACTCACTCACTGACTGACTGACTCACTCACTCGCAGAACTAAAAATCTACCGGACCAAAAACGTTCAAATTTGATAGGTATGTTCAGTTGGCCCTTTAGAGGCGCACTAAGAAATCTTTTGGCAATATTCTAACTCTAAGGGTGGTTTTTAAGGGTTTAAAGTTCGTCTTTTAGCATGTATATTCTTCTTATTCTCTTAATTATAATTGAAAAATGTCCATACCATATGTTAATATAGAACTATAATCTAGAGAGATTACCTCTTCGAAACAGTTGTTAACTGGTAACTAAATTCATAATTTTGTCAGGTTGGCATTAAGTTGAGTTGACTTTGTTAGGTTGGCACCAAGTTGAAGATTGAAATGCATTTACCGCGGGAAAATTGATTGGGCACTGCTACTTCAATCAGAGTTATTCATGGGAATATTATATTACTAGCCGTCAGGCTCGCTTCGCTCGCCATATCCGTTTAGCTAGACGTTTAGTCTGCTAAGCGAAGCGAGCCTTCTGATCTCATTCTTGGACGATCCAATCGGGGGTCCAGGGGGCGGAGCCCCCTGGCTAGACGGATATGGCGAGCGAAGCGAGCCTGACGGCTAGTATCTATATATTTGTAATACTATAGATTACAAAGGCATTGGTATGTAATAATCTTACGGGTTGCCCCCTCAATGGCCGATTTCAATTCCAAGTACGACACTAGCGCTGCATATCAGTCTATGCATCTTTAAGGTCTTTGGTTAAAGTCATCAGTTAGTGTTAATCGGATGAGCGTTAAAGTGAATTTGATGAAACTCACCCTAAGAAACAAATAAATAAATTGAAAACTGACAAAATTCTACTCACCAGCGTGTTCTTGAGTTGCGTCTGACAACAGTAGCTCTGCGAACAAAGCATCTCTCCACACACGAGACACATGGTCGGGTTGCGCGAGTCCTCTCGGTCGCTGTTCGGACATATAAACATGGACACCGTGTTGATCAGTTCACTGTAGTCCTCGGGCAGATTCACCAACCGATTAATCCTGGTCAAATCCCTGAACCGTCCCACCTGTTCCTTATTTGTTCCTTGTTCATTGTTCACCGTTCCCTGTTCCACAACCAACGCTTTCACATCGTCGTGTTGGGCCCATTTTTTCGCCAGATACGTCACACTGTCGTGGGCGATCAGATCTTTGCACAGGGGGGACAAACCTAGGTAGCTACAGAGTGCTTCAAAAGTGTCGCCACCTGATGTTTTCAGCGGAGCTGGTGCCGGGACATCGGTTAGGAAATGATAGAACAACGCACAACACCGCAGGAAAGGTATAGATTTATCCTTCATCATCCTCCATAGCCTCCTAGTGTCCACTTCACTCGTCCCCCTCAGGATCTTGTACAACTCCTTCAAACACTCCGTGCTGTCTTCCTCTCCATCTTCCTCCTCCTCCTCTTCCATCGCCTCCTCTGTGGGGACATCGCTAGTGACAACTATCTGCGCAAACGTGGCTATCAACATCAAATTCAGAGTGTACAACTCTAAGGTGGTCCCCAATGGAACAGGCACCGGTTGTTCCGTATAAAACAAACTCGGCATGGACATGGTTAGTAGCACCAACATCCCAAAACTATCCCAATCGAGGATCGACGCCTGAGAGTTTTGTGAAGGTGTTTCGAGGATGATCGACAATAGACGGAGTGCGTGTGAGTTGATGACCTGCTCCTGTTTCCAGGTGGACCCCAAGATGGCGGACACTCGGATTAGGGCCTCGAGGCAGTCCTGCTTGCGGCAGGAGAGATTGCCTAGTAGTGGTTTGTCGGTGTCGCGTAGAAGCCATTCGAGGGAGTGGATGGTGTAGGCGCATGAACGCCACGCCATCAGAGGGACCCGGCAGTCTAGTTGGTGCGGGTTCACGCCTAGGCCTGGAAATAAACAAAATATATATTAACTAGCTGACCCAGCGAACTTCGTACCGCCAAATAGTTAAGGCATCTCATAACAAACTTTAGCTGGATGCACACCTGAGGAGGCATTTTGCATCCAGGTGCTTCTTGCTTATTGGTTTGAATGGAAGAACTCACACACACTGAATCGGGCATGGCGTGGAATGGTGTGATAAGGCAATCTCCATAAGATCATCACTTTGTATCACCAATCCGCGCCTTCTCAGGTGTGCTTAGCCTTAGCTTAATCTGACTATTTTTATGAAAATTATCCAACAATCAGTATTTACATTTATATCTCAATATGGACTTCCCATATGTGCTTAGTTAGTTGTGCAGCAGTTTGTATTTTTAGATATAGTTGAATGCAGCTTGCTGAGAAATTGAATGGTATATCTCCTTGCTACTGATTTCCCCGTGCATATTCTAAATTCACAGCATTTCGAGTTCTACGACCAAAGTTTGGACGTCGTTCGTAGCGCGGCATTATTATTAGAATTACATTTTTGTGAATCAGTAGAAAGAAAATAGGAAAACAAATCTACCGACGGCTGTTGGATGACACAAATATTATAACAGCTAATTTTTATTTCTATGTGTGGCCAGCTCACAAATCTTCTCCCATAAGGATTACATGTAAACTTTGAAGGACCGTAGGAAAGAATCCTGAAGTCGGATTGTAAATTTGACAGGCCATAAACCTGGTCCAGAAAATAGCGAACACAACTAAAAAATCATCAATTTCGGTGCACACATAAAAAAGTTATTGAGTGTCAAAATTTGAGGATTTATTTATATAGATTTATTGTCAAAATATTTATTCTTTGTTGATTCATACAATAAGTACATCATCAAAATGATAGGGAGAGAAAAATAATAAGGAAACCTTGTGCTATTCCTCTTCCAAATTCAGATAAGGTTACACATAGTCCAAAAATAATTTAAAATTACATGAATATATGGTGATTTAAACATGTCCATTATCAGTTTAGACAAATTGTCGCTTAGACTGACCACTAACATAGAGAAAAGATAGCATAATAAGATATGGTATAGGACGTTTATATTCCAAATTTCTCTGGTAAGACAGGCAGATAGTCCAAGTAGTTATTTTTCGTGACGCTATGTGACGCTGATAGTCTCTCATACAAGGTTACCTTATTTTTCCTCTCCCTATCATCTTGATAATATATACTTATTGTATAAATGAATGAATACTGTGCCATTCTTACACTTTCACCCGACCAAAACAGTAATAGAAGACAGTAGTCGACAGTAATCGGCTGGAGTTAAGCAAAAAATATAGGCTTGAAATTCGGGACATAATAAAGAATCTTGAAAATGATTTTTAACTTAGGCTACGCGCACATTAGTTAGTCAAGTCGACATGATCAGACACGTTCAGTCACAATACTTCACTTTGTTGCTTATGAAGACATGTCTAATTGCAATGACTAATCAGTGTGAGTTGCGTCATAAGCAACAATGTGAAGTATTGTGACTAAACGTGTCTGATCACGTCTTGTCTTGTCTTGACTAACTGGTGTGCGCCAAGCCTTATTATACAGTAAATGGTACCTTGTCTGATGGTAGAGCTTACGAGCTTGTCATATTAATGACCATTGAATAAAATTTAAATAAACAATTCTTATGCCGGATATACATGTTGGTCCAGTAAGCTGGCCTAGCCTGGTTCTCAACGTAGGTAAATGAAGGCCAGTGAAGTCCAGCACTGGTAAACCACCCATCCACACATTGACGCTGGCCGATATTGGCCTTCGTTGGGCAAACATGTGGATGCGGCATAAAGGTTTAGTCACTCATTGAAAGATAGATAGATAGATTTGCTATCGGACCATACAGTCATCAGCAACGTCAGTAAAATATTCATAACACTTAATACTTAATTTAAAAAGAATGTGTGAAACTCCTCCAAAAAATAGAAGGGGTTTGCACGCAGAAGATCAAATAGTGATTTGTGGAACAAAGAGACTTTAAGGATATTTTTTTATTGACTGGCAACCTATTGTAGGCCTTTGTTCCTAAGACATGATGGGACTTCTGTACTTTGGTTAATCGTGTACGACCTAATTACAAAAAATCTTCTTGTATCACTGGATGACTTAATATAATTCAATTGTATTATGTGTGAAATGAAAATATACCTATAATTGAATAGAAATAGTTACCTTTGGTGTAAGTAGCCTGCGAGAACAAATGAATCATCTCTAGCAGACTAGTGGATAGCATCAGTATGGGCGCTGCTGGCTGGGCCGTAGCTGCGGTGTTGCCGTCTGCTGCATTAGTCGTCGCTGCGCTGTTGCCGTTTCGTGCGGCCAGAATGTACAGCTGCATGACAAAGTCGGACTCGCCCATCGGGTAGTGGCGGGTGGAGGGGAGCGAGCCCTCTTCCCCCTCTCCACTCTCGTCGTAGTCCATCTCGGAGTCTGACAGCCAAAGGTCGGTGACTGAGTCGTTTTCACCTACAAAAATCAAACAAACAAAAATTATTAGCCGTTTATTCTTGTTTCAAATGATTTATTATGTTCTATTTGTCAAGGGTCAAGGATATATATTATTCAATTATACCCGTACATAAAGAATTTCATAATATTGAGATTAAATAATTTGTTTTTTATTTATATTTCTACATTGTTGAGAAACGGTCTAGTAACGTTGGGGAGGAGCTAGAAAAGGATAGTTATTATTATTAAACGAAAATCCAAATTAAATGCTGTAATTCACCCTGAAGACTTCTTTACTGCAAATATTGACAACAGGGTAAACAGCTAGATGGAAATTCGATGAGCGCTACTATTCAAAAATTATTTGTCAGCCCAGGAATCGAACCCAGTACCTCCCAATTGCCGGTCAGGAATGCTTACCCTTACACCAAACTGACAATCTCTGGATAGCAGCGCTCATTTTATACGAAGTCATAGCGGCCAGCCAGTCTACAGATGGAAATTACTGAGATATTGCAATTATCCAAATGCCGGATATACATGTTGGTCCAGTAAGCTGGCCCAGCCTGGTAATTCAACGTAGGTGAATGAAGGCCAGTGAAGTCCAGCGCTGGTAAACCACCCATCCACACATTGACGCTGGCCGACATTGGCCTTCGTTGGGCCAACATGTGGATGTGGCATTAAGAATTAGTCACTCATTGAAATCTTCTTGTTTCACTGGATGGCCTAATAACGGGTGACCCACAATAACGGGAACTTTTAAGAACGCCATAAAACAATAATGGGAAGGGCAAAAATTTTATTTAAACTAATGTAAAGTTCAAGACTTGCCATTTGAGAATTATTAATATCATCTATCACTTTTTGACAATTATTCCATTAAGATGGCTTCCTCCTGCACGAATACACTCTTATCCATCTTTATTTATTCATCATTATCCACCATTATTCATCTTTATCCACTTTTATTCATCATTTACAATCAACTTAAGGACAAAGAAACAGACTACAGTCCAAAACTTCTTTTCATCCCAATTTCATAAAATAAATTGTCCAAATAAAGGAAAATTTACATTTCACTCTTGAAATCTGTGTTGAGTTTCCTGAACGATTGCTGCAACATTTCAGCTGGGATATTGTTAATTTCATTCTAAATCGTCTGTTATAATTCAACCACAGTTAATGGGCATGTTGTGAACACTTTTGATTTGAGATAGCTCCTCAAATAGAAAATCGCAGGTGGGCAGATCCACGGGACCAGGAAACGCAACCTAATCGTGAGATTACACGGTTACCAAACAATACTCACTCGCAAAGTTGTCATTAACTGTCGTGCAGTGTGGATTTCGCTCACGATTTGATCAATAATTTTGAAATAATTAAAAATTAAAACAAATTCAAATGAAATCCGCAATATCCCAGATGAGATGTTGGGTTGCAGCGATCAATGAGGAATCGTCAACACAGAATTGAACAATGTATTCGTTCAGGAGGAAGCCATTTAACTGAAGTAATCGTCAAAAATGACAATTTTGAGTTTTGGGTTTATCCTGTTGATTCTCTCCCAATCATTAATTTGATGTTGTGATTAAGGAATGTAATAAATGTAATAAATGTAAATGTAAAAAGTGTTAGATGTTATTAATAATTCTCAAATGGCAAGTCTTGAACTTCACATTAGTTTAAATAAAACCATTTTTGCCCTTCCCACTATTTTGGGGGGGGGGAACTCGAGTCACGTGATCGACATATTCCGTATCCAGAAGTGGGCGATACGAGTGATTATTGGAGAATCCATACGTTCAAGCTGCAAAACCGTACTTTAAAGAGATGAAAATTCTCCCTCTTCCGAGCTTGTACATCCTAGAGACCGTATGTTTCATAGATAGGAACAAAAATAAATTCAGAATTGGCGCACATTTCCACAATTTTAGAACAAGGCATAGGGAAGAGGTGCGAGATGATGCACACGGACCACCATTTATGAGAGAGAGAGAGGAGTAAAGAGTGCTGGGATTCGACTGTACAATAAATTACCAGCTAACATGAGAAAATACAGGACGTAAATTCAGAGTATTGATGAAGGAGCAGCTTTTGAGCATTTGTGCATACAATTGATGAATTTGAGCACATTACGAGATGAGTTGGGCTGCTCAGTATTATTATGTACATATTTTTATGTAATTTTGCTATCTAAAATAATTGAAATATGACTAGATTTGTCTACATTACATACTATCGACATATCCAAATACCCCTTCCATGGGTGGTAAATTGGACGTATAATAATAATATAATAATTGCTTTATGGCGTTTTTAAAAGTTTCCGTTATTCTGGGTCACCCGGTATTATTCAATAATTGTGTGAAATGAAAATAGAACTAGAATTGAATAGAAATAGTCACCTTTGGTGTAAGTAGCCTGCGAGAACAGATGAATCATCTCTAGCAGACTAGTGGATAGCATCAGTATGGGCGCTGCTGGCTGGGCCGTAGCTGCGGTGTTGCCGTCTGCTGCGTTAGCCGTCGCTGCGCTGTTGCCGTTTCGTGCGGCCAGAATGTACAGCTGCATGACAAAGTCGGACTCGCCCATCGGGTAGTGGCGGGTGGAGGGGAGCGAGCCCTCTTCCCCCTCTCCACTCTCGTCGTAGTCCATCTCGGAGTCTGACAGCCAAAGGTCGGTGACTGAGTCGTTTTCACCTACAAAAATCAAACAAACAAAAATTATTAGCCGTTTATTCTTGTTTCAAATGATTTATTATATTCTATTCGTCAAGGATATAATATATTATTCAATTATATTCTACTTTCTATTATTTATTTATTCATATACAAATACAATTCAGGTAAAAACAACAGGCATTCGCCCAAAACTGTTCTAATTATAACCGTACATAAAGAATTTTCATAATATTGAGATTAAATATTTTGTTTATTATTCATATTTCTACATTGTTGAGAAACGAGCTAAAATTCGAGAGAAATTACTTTTAACACGGCTCTTTCTCGAAGACGGAGAGGTCCGATGCCTATCCTTCACTAATCACTCCCACTACCTAGCAGCATTCTCCTTCTTTTGTGTCTGTGTGAGAGACACCACTCCCCTCCAGCTATTGCTGGCAATGTTCCAAGTCGTTTACTGGTCAGCAGGTATATTGTTTTGAGTATGTTACGGAGATGTGTTCATCACAAGAGCATGAAGCAAAATGACACGGCACATCCAATTGTGCGCAGGATGTCTGACTGTGTCTACGCTACAAACTGTGGAGGGAGAAATGGGTTTCTCCCTCTTCATGTTAAAAGTAATATATCACAGACTTTGGGGAGCTAGAAAAGGATAGCGCTATCTACTTTGTCGAATATGAACAACAAATTTGACCAGATACTGCCATTAAAACGCGGACCTCACTATAATGGAATATGACATTGAATAAGTAACTATTCACTATCACATCGGGTAAGTTAATTGTGTTTTTATCCAATAAGTGGTTTTGTACTATGTGAATTAAACCAAAGAGAGAAGATATCCTCTGGTATAGGTGGTTTATGTTAAAAATTTCAAGCAGATGATTTGTTAACTCAAGCCGATTACCGTCGACTACTGTTTTGTTGGGGTGAGAGTTAGGAACGGCACAGTATGAGAGACTACCAGTGTCACATACCTTCACCAAAATGAACTACTAGGACTATCGGCTTGAGTTATCAGTGAAAATTTGGAACATAAACGCCCTATAACATGAGATTTCTTCTCATGCTATCTTTTCTCTATGGTATGACCATAAATGATACAGTTTCAACACAATATGATACAATATCAACACAATATGATACATTGTAATCTCGACTTGAAATTTGATGAGATATGATTCATGTCTTAGATACATTATAATCTCAACTTGAAACACAACACTTTCGACTTGAAATTTAGAATATAAACTGCTTGTACCGTGGGATGATATCTTCTTATGTTATCTTTTCTGTATGGTATCACCACACATGATACTATATCAACACAATATCATCTCAACTTGATACACAACACAATAGTTATTTGTGCAACTAGTGCGCAAAGTGACAGTTTGCTGCACCGAAAGAAACGTTTACGCCCGAGCCGTAGGCGAGGGCGGAATGGTTTCCTGAGTGCAGCAGAGGAACTTTGCGCACGTATTTCACATTAAGTTTTTCCTACAGTTACCATTAAATATGAAAAGTGGGTTTAATTATGGGTAAAATTGCCTGAAATGCATCAAATGTTTTTCTGTGTAATTTTATTATTGATAAAAATCTTAATTTATTGTCAAATTGAATAAAAATGTTGTCCTTGGTATAATATCTACTTAATAATTTGCTCGTTGTGCTTCGTTGCACCTCTGCTCACTATAGCAGCCCAGTCACTGTTACCAACTTCATTTTGATTTTGCTGCACTGTTGCTCCATATAACCTACTAAGTATTTTGCGTTGCCATGTTGCAAATCTGGAGTGCAGAAAAATTTTTCCCGCACTAGAGCGGAAAAGTGATTCTTTGCGTTCTGTAATCAGTGCAGCAATGGCCACTTTTCAACGTAACTGTAGGAAAAAATTTGATACAGAAATTCCAAACTTTGAATGAACTCTACAAACCATGGGATATCCTCTAATGATATCTTTTCTCTATGTCATCATTTTTGAATACTCACAGTATGAATAAATAAACTCACCTTCACTGGACTGATGCACACTGCGTGCCCAAACAAGGCAAGCGACATACCCTTGATAGTATGAAAATATTAACTAAAATGAGCACAAAAAAAACTATAAAACAAACGCAATAAGGCCTATAAAAACTCAATTACACAGAAAAAACAGCAGAGCAGACGACATAACAGGAAACAACACGCATTGGTTGACAAGAGTGGTTTGCCAGCGCTGGTCTTCACTGGCCTCGACTCGACAAAAATCGAAGCGATGGCAAGCGAAGGCCAGTGAAGGCGAGCGCTGGCAAACCACCCATCGAAACTCTGCACTCGACGTCATTTGTATGGATTGGGCGAGAGTGTGGATGAGGCATCAAGGCACTATTTATTTATTTATTTGAGGACAGAATCACAAATCATATAAATATGATTAGGAAGGAACAACAGGCTTGGCCCAAATCTATACCATTCCCAAATTTTGATAAATTAATAAAATGTCCAAAAAATAGGTTATGTTTCTACTGTAAAATGTTCAAGTTCAATTTTCGAACTATTCACACTAGCGCTACTCGAATCGCGAAGCGACTTCATCTATCATTGAGACGAATAATCGTCTAAACTAACGCAATTCTGTACATTAATAAAAACAAAGACAAATTCACTACTCGTAATACACCATATCTAATACGTCCAAATGTTTTCAATACCTACAATAACCTATTCACTAGACTTACATCTTGCAAACACCAATTGTCCTTCTATTGCCATAGAATAATAAATTGTCTACCTGATAAATTCATTCTAAATAGAATTACTAAGTGTTTAATTTATGAAATAAGAGAGTGGGTATGTACGAAAGTTTACTTCGGACTTGAGATTTCAGAAGATTAATTGACTTTTTGTTCTAGTGCTTACATTGTTATATTGTACATATATTTATATTCTAGTGTTTATATTGCATATTGTTTCTTCTGGTACTAATTAAATTGTCTTAGACATCCATGCTAATTACTTTTTCGCCACACTGCACAGAAAGCAGCTGTTTTCCAGTCCCTACGTAGATCTGAAAAACCTTGTTTGCAGACGACGTCAGAAAAGGGTTTCTTTTCCGGGCTAGGCCAGAAAGTTGTCTCTTTCCAGCCGCTCATGGAAGTAGTTAATAAGTCATCCGCTAGATCGGGCGAGTGGCCACTTTCATCAACAGCTGAAGTAGCCATGATTTCAGTTCCAGTTTCGAATCAAACTAATTCGCTTCGCAACCAGTTTTATTCAATTATTTATTGTTGATTAGTGCATTCCGAATTTTCAAAAATGCTTGAAGATGACTGTGGTATTCCAAGTGAAATTTTAAAAGAATCTGAAATCCTGACTGCAAATCTTCTACCACTAAAATCAAGAGATAGGTACGATAGCTTAACGAGTATTCTTTATTTTGTATTCTTTATTTATTTTGTCAGCAATACCTGTAGTGTGGCGAAAAATATCGTTCGCACCACGGGCAAAAATGTTTTTCCAGCTCTCATTCTTTTCTAGTCCTCGGCCTACGGCCTCGGACTTGAAAACCGATTTCGAGCTGGAAAAATCTCATTTTCTGCTCTAGGTGCGAAATATACTATTAAGATTTTTGAACTCTCTTCCAGAGCTCAAGCATTAGCTTTTCTGGGAGAGCCCATTATTTCAATATTAAAATAAAAGAAAACATTCGTTGAATACGTTTTTAAACTAGTTAAGATAATAATTAGTTATAACATTATAAGAATGTTTTTGTTTTACTTGTTTGTGAAAAAAAGAATGGCAATAAATTGATTTGATTTGATTTGAATACTTGTCCCCTTACTTACCGACTTGGCCTTATGACTGCGTTTCTGCTTGTGACGCAGTGCAATCTGTATGCTCTGCAGCCAGTTGTCAAAGTTGGCCTCGACTGAGGGCGTGGGCTGCTGGAAGGTGCCCAGGGGCGGGATGAGCGGCAACACTGTGTTGTTGAGGCATTCGCACAGCGGACAGAGGAATTCGTTCTTCTCCACGTCGAAGCTGGTGGGGTGACGGAGGCGGTAGGGCCGCCGGTTCTCGCGGGCTAACACATTCTCGAAGTACCTGTGCAGGTTAACAGCCGTTAGATTTGATCATGGTTAAAAAGAATCAACAGCAAACCGTACAACAACAATGAGGTCATTGTTAACACGAATCAACAATCAATATTATATCAGATAATAACAAGACTTGACCTATTTCCTTGACCTTTATGTGTAACCTTATCTAAATTTGGGAGACGAATAGCACAAGGTTACCTCATTTTTTCTCTCCCTATCATTCTTATCATTTAATTATTGTATAGATCAATAAACTAGTAGTTCTGTGAACAGTAGACCTCACGCAGTTTTCTCATCCACATGTCACCTGTTCTAGTTGATTCAGTTGAAACACAATTCACTATTGAACCATAATTTACTCTTAAAAATTGTTATTTGTTTTCTCCAAGATCAAAAACTCATGTTAATAAACTCATAACATCTCATAACATTTATAATATCAACTATTCAGATTTGACAATAGTGCGAAGACAATTGGGGTATCTTAGCTCAAAAATAAAAAATATCATGCCAAATGCATTGTCAGAATATCTTTCTAATAGGGACAGACAGAGGATGGAACAGATAAATAAGTGGGTGATACAAAAATTTTTCTTCGACATCAGTCAAATATTATAATTACTAGTAATTTATTGTTAACTTCGATTTTTGTAGCTTTGATTATTAGTAAATAAATTTTTATATTGTCTAAACAGCTGATACTCTCACTCAGCGGTCAGGGTTTTGCCCTTGCTTGGTGGTGCCATGTAATTTTTAATTTATTTGTAAAATAGCATAATATTATAATCTAGAATATTTCTTTTGTAAGTTTTTTATTTTGTATTTGTTTTTATGGCAATAAAGATGTTAAAAAAAAAGAAAAAACTCAGTTCACATTTGAATTTGTATCCTATATGAACATTTATAAAGGCACAGCGGCTTAGATGGTTTGGACATATCTGTAGAATGAACGAAAACAGAATGCCTTAAATAATATTCAAGGAGAGGCTACATTCAAGAAGAAAGATAGGAAGGCCGAGAATAAGATAGGAAGATGAAGTGAGAGACGATCTCCAAAAAATTGGAGATAGAGGATGGAGACAATTAACAGAGGACCGAGAAGCCTGGAGAGCTGTAGTGGAGGCGGCCAAAGCTCATATTGGGCCGTAGTGCTGAAGAAAAAAAAAGAAAATTTATCCAGTTTCGTGATAATTTTTCCATCTGATAAACATATTTATCAACTATTTTAAAATTAATTTTTTCAATCAAGAATACTATAAGTCTTCAGCATGATTCAGTTCATTTAATCATTTTTTATTTTATTTACAATCACCTATTAAATTTGTTTTTCAAATGTGAGAATATTGATACTGATGGGCACGCATCATAAAAAATATTGAAGCCCTACCTTATAGAAATAGACACGGCTGTGTAATGCATGCAATGAATAATCCACTTGTCAGCTGATTGATTATGAATAATTCTATAGTCTGATTGATCCTATCTTCAAAGTAGATGATAATATAGTGATATCGGAGTATGGAGGAATTCCTTTTCATTTCATATTATCCTTAAAATTCAAAATTTCAAAAAACCCGTTGTGTATACATCGACGCGCAGTTGAAAAAGGAATATTCCTGCCAAATCTCATCAAATTCTATCAACGCGTTTGGCCGTAATCGCGTTACATACAGACAGACAAAAGCAAATCGAGTTGAAACGTAGACCTCACTACGCTCGGTCAACAAAATCATTCTCAACTATGAATGACTGGGAAAGGAACAACAGGCTCAAAGCTCAAAACTGTTCCTTTCCCAAATTTAGATAGAAACTGTCCAAAAATAGGTTATGTTTACACTTCATGATTTTTGTTATTTCTGTATTTATGCAATAATGTAGTTTGTTAGCATTGCACATACCGTTGCCAACAGTGACTGTGCATGACATGTCCACAGGTGCTAGTGTGAGGTGCCGGGCCCAGATTGGAGGAGGGGAACATGGGTTGGCTGTCTATGTCCTTCTCCTCCTCATCTCCCTCACCCATCTGCCGTTTGTGACTGAGCACAGTTGACTTCTGCACAAAGGCGGCCAACACTAGCGCCGGTCCGTCCAGGATCACTGCTTGGTCCTCCTACAAATCAACAACACAAAACAAAATTAAACAAAACAAAGTTACAACAAAATAAACGACAAATAAATATTTATTAAAATCCCTTCGAAATAGATCTCAAAACAAAATAGATTGATAAAATCTTTTTGAAATACTCCAAGCCATTGCTATACCAAAAGTATGAGCCAGATCATACGTCGTGGTTTTTGCATCGTTTTAGAATAGAATAGAAAGAATACTTTATTATTGAAGTTGACACAATACAATATACACAAACACACATTTACGGCTTGATTAGACAATTGCCAGTCGCATTGCATCGCTTTTGCACTGACGGAGAATGAGTCGGCCGGACAGGAAGCTCTTCGATTGGCTAATTATCAGCTGATTGGGTTGGCGTTCGGAGATCAGCTGATAATCAGCCATTCAAAGAGCATCATGTCCTACCGACTCGTCCGCAACCAGTGAAAAAATGCTTCCTGTGGCATGGGCCGCCCAAGAGTTGTAATTTTTAACAGATTTCAATTCGGAATGAATACTTAACTGTTAATTCTTCTTATTTTTTCAAAATATTGTTCTACGTCTTTCGCTGTGATGACACAACAATGCATCACGACATGTGTACCATACATTATTATTATAAAATGAGCGCTGCTATCCAGAGATTGCCAGTTTGGTGTAAGGGTAAGCCTTCCTGACCGGCAATTAGGAGGTACTGGGTTCGATTCCCGGGCTGACAAATAATTTTTGAATAGTAGCGCTCATCGAATTTCCATCTAGCTGTAAATTTTCACTTTATAAGTGTTTTTAAAATTCAAGATTAATTTCATTAGTGAAAAAGTATGGATACGTAACACAGTTGGAATACATTGCTTGAATGGGAAGAAATTGAGGTGTTTTATAGGTAATGCCCGACAGTTTAAAGTTAATCTCACTATAGATGGAAATAAATTGGAAGTTGCATTTGTTCAAATGCTAATTAATGAATACTTATTATTAAAAGAACATCCCAATTAAATGCTATAAATCACCCCGAAGACTTCTGCTAATGCAAATATTGACAACAGTGTGAACAGCTAGATTATTCCCGGGCTGACAAATAATTTTTGAATAGTAGCGCTCATCAAATTTCCATCTAGCTGTTTAACCTGTTGTCAATATTTGCAGTGGCAGAAGTCTTCAGGGTGATTCACAGCATTTAATTTGGATTTTCGTTTAATAATAATGATTAATTCATTAGCATTTGAATTCATTTGCAATATATCAGTAATTTACATCTGTACCATACATGTTTATCATGCATGCCCTACCGTTGGTGGCCGTTCTTACACTCTCGCCCAGCCAAAACCGTAATAATATTCAGTAGTAGACTGTAATCGGCTTGAAATTTGGAGCATAAACGACCTATACCATGGGATATCTGGTAGAGCGTACCTGGCACAGTATACAAGTGTAGGTGCGTTCAGTGTTGACACGCGGTGTCTGGTGGGGCCCCAAAGCGACTGGTGACCTCTCCGCATCCAAGGCCACCGCTCCAACCACCATCTGCTCCTGTGATTCACTCACACTCTTCTCCGACAGAGTGCGTGCACTCTCAAAGTCCTTAGCGTGCTCCTACAACAAAAACATCAATCAATTCGAAAAAATGCAAATTCAATTATTTATAGATGAATAGAATAGAATTTTATTGGTCATAAAATATTCACATGAATACATAGACTTCGTCAATTTTTAACACTGAAGTAAGTCAAAACAAACACAAAAACACTGAGATCAGTGAGTATCAGAACAAAAAAACAAAACATGAATCACATAAAACGATTCCAATCTATTCCAAAATAGTCATGTACGGTGTACAAACATTCATCAATTAACACTGCTTTCAATACTTTTTTAAATTGTGTGCATGTGAGTTCCTTCAAGTGATCAGGTGTGGAGTTGAATAATTTGATAGATGTGAAGTGCCAGTTTCTTTGTGATTTAGTGTGACTATACAACGGAATTCTAAGTTTGTGTCTATTTCTTGTATTTAAACTATGGAAGCTATTGGAATCATATTTATTCAAAATGCCTTGTACAAAATATAATATTTTTAAGACATATAACGACGGCAACGTCAGGATACCTAGGTGAATGAAATAAGGTCTACAATGTGCATTATATATTATGGTAGCTTGCATATTATTCTTATTGCTTTCATGTGTGTGAAACAATTATTGCTAGAACAACATTAGTCAAATTCAATCTGATAAATTTCAAATTGTGGTAGATACATTTTTGTGGACTCAAAATTGTATGCGAGTTAAGTTATCATTTAAGTTACGTAAGTAACATAACCTTTAGACTGTGTATTCCAAATTAAGGTTTGAAGCAGTTTTGGGCAAATGCCTGTGGTTTTTACCTGGATTGTATTTGCATATGAATAAATTAATAAATTGAAATTCTTAATTTCTCTACATAAATACAATCGACGAAGAATCTACATCACAGAGGTCAATTTTTCTAACCTGTTTAAAAGTCGATACACCACAAAACTACAGTAAAAAAAATACTTCAAAAACTCCATGATATGGATATTTTAAGCGAGTGTGGAGAAATTTAGGATTCCGAACACCTATTGACTTGCAGGGTGCTCCAAGAAATATGTACTTTCGAGAGCTTAATATTAGCTAATGACTCTCGTTCTTTAACATAGTCGCAACAGTCGGAGGTAGAAAGGAGTGAAGCTATCTGCATTGTCTAATGACAGACAAATCAAAATCAAATCAAATAAAATTTATTCAATTAGCCAAGATATATGTAGGCTGCTTTTGAGAACTTAATATTAGCTAATAACAAAGCCGTAATGGAGGCTAATCACTGAGAATCCAAGATATAGATAAATGTTTCAAAACTGTTTCATTTTTAGTCTGACCTGGACACGGAAACGAACGAACGAACTTCAAATTCGAGTCATAACAGTCAAGTGAGCTCAACTAGAGAAAAATTGGTTTAATGAGTAGAACTCTCGTCTTCAACATAGTTGCAACAGTTGGAGGTAGAAAGGGGTGGAGCTATCTGCTTTGTCTAATGACAGACAAGGATGGCAAACCAATGTTAATCAGGTGCTGACTACATAACCTGAATTACACTTTCGCTATACTTAGTTTCACGTTATAAAATGAACTGAGATGCTGTCATTATGACCTCACTATAGACAGACGTACGTCTGGGGAGAGTACTCAGGGATTATTCGTCAGTCTGTTCAGTTTCCTTTTATTTTCAAGATAATAAATTATTCAATTTATTATAGACTAAAGATTCATTCATTGTTACCGAATAATCGAATACTTCCCCAAGCACGGGCTTGCTCTTTTGGGGGAAGTAATAATTCCTAATGTTTCATTTCGTTGAATAATTTCATTACTGCATTGTCTATTATAGTGTATTGATTTCTTTTGTAATTTATCCTATCCTAAACTATTAAACAAGTAATTTCTGTTTATATGATTAGATGTTTATATGTTTATAT
This sequence comes from Nilaparvata lugens, assembly GCF_014356525.2. Classification (NCBI taxonomy): domain Eukaryota; kingdom Metazoa; phylum Arthropoda; class Insecta; order Hemiptera; family Delphacidae; genus Nilaparvata; species Nilaparvata lugens. Next base: position 3,550,028 of record NC_052515.1, read on the forward strand.
TTCACCGGATCTCGAAAACGGCTCTAACGATTCTCACGAAATTCAGAGCATAGTAGGTTTATAATATAAAAATTCGATTGCGCTATGCCTCATTCCTGGGAAAACTTGCTGAAGGACATTAAAAGGATAATTATTTTTCATCCTTGGAAAAACAGCTGATAATAATTATTTCGTCGTCTGTTGTTGATGGAAGTGAGTGAGCGAGTTCATGTGTGTGGGACTGTGCCAAAATTATGACTCAGCTGTTGAACTTTTGTGATCATTCATTCAGGTACCAAGTGCCGGTTGCAAAAAAGCCGGGTTATTTTCAATCCTAATTAAGTCCAGTAGATACATCTTTTTGGAATGGTCTTCTCTGATTGGTTCACGTGAAATTTATTAAGATTAAAATTTAACCGGCTTTTGTGCAACCGGGCCTTTGTGAGGGAAATTTTTGCATTCCTCTCAATTAATCTCAATTTACTGTGATTAGATAGAACATTTCTGCATGAATGTTATTATAATTTCTTCTTTCGTGATAAATGTGTTATGCTTTTGTACTCCAGAGCGAAGCTCGGTCCCCGATATCAAGGAATAAATATCATAAATATGTTTATCAGAGATTGACAATGGTGTAATAACCGAAACCGGTCTTTCTAATTATCAATAAATCAGTGGTTTTTTGACAATTTCTTAGTCTTTTTCATTCAAAAGGAATAAATAGATGAAATTTACCTTCATGAAGCTCTTCTGCAGCGCAGTCATGTGGGCCATAATCTTGGCTCTGCGTTCGGCGGCCATTTTGGCTCGCCACTCCTTCTCCTCGCGAGCCACATCGCCCGAGGTGCTTGTCGAGCCAGACGGCACCTCGCTCGTCCCCGGCACCCCCTCAGTGCTCCCCCCTTCCTGGCCGCCCTTCGACGTCTCGCGCCAAGCTGCTGCCACCTTCAACAAATGCCAACCACATTCATTTTCGGGAATCCATTTATTGCCACAGAACAAAACAATCGATCAATGTTCAAGAGTACATTCACCTTTCAACTATTTTCAATAGAACATTGACCTTTCAAATTTCTCTGTTTAAAGTATTAAAGAAGTGGGAAAAAGTTAAAATGATCACTTAAAACAATAGGCCTACAATTTTATAGGCCTAGTTAAGGTTTGACCTTTCAAATTTATCTGTTTAAAGTATTAAAGAAGTCGGAAAAAGTTAAAATGAACACTTGAAACAATACAATTTTATAGGCCTAGTTAAGATTTTCAATTTAGGCTAGCCTACTTATTTATTCAATTTTTGCTCAAACTATAAGGCTAGGAGCAAACCAGATGCGCCTGCCTAGCAGTCTCGAAGGAATTCTTATTTAAAAACTCTGAGGCTAGGCGCACACCAGTTAGTCAAGACAAGACATGATCAGACACGTTTAGTCACAATACTTCACATAGTTGCTTATGACGTAACTCACACTGATTAGTCATTGCAATCAGACATGTCTTCATAAGCGAAGTATTGTGACTGAACGTGTCTGATCATGTCTTGTCTTGTCTTGACTAACTGGTGCGCGCCTAGCCTCAGTGTTTTTAAATAAGAATTCCTTCGAAACTGTTAGGCTAGGCACACACCAGTTAGTCAAGACAAGACAAGATATGATCAGACACAATACTTCACATAGTTGCTTATGACGCAACACACACTGATTAGTCATTGCAATTAGACATGTCTTCATAAGCGAAGTATTGTGACTGAACGTGTCTGATCATGTCTTGTCTTGCCTTGACTAACTGGTGTGTGCCTAGCCTTAAGGGGAGTTTACATTAGTCAAATTTCCTTGAATTCAAGAACAGAAACCTAAATCCTCTATACCAAAAATGTAGACCCTTCTTCAAGATTGTTGATTCAAAATTTGAATTTTCAAGTTTTCTTAAATCAAGTAGATGTTGAACTTGTTTGACCCTTCTTCAAGATTGTTGATTCAAAATTTGAATTTTCAAGTTTTCTTAAATCAAGTAGATGTTGAACTTGTTTGACCCTTCTTCAAGATTGTTGATTCAAAATTTGAATTTTCAAGTTTTCTTAAATCAAGTAGATGTTGAACTTGTTTGACCCTTCTTCAAGATTGTTGATTCAAAATTTGAATCTTCAAGTTTTCTTGAATCAAGTAGATGTTGAACTTGTTTGACTTTTGCATTCAACTAGAATCTTGAAGTTACAATTCAACCTAAGAATGGGAGAATGTGAGTTCTAGAACAATTCCCACATAGCCCGGCCGAGCGATTATGAATAGTCAGATTACAACACATGGGGATAAAATGCTCACTGAACCGGACACGGCCACATTGATACTAATACTTGGGAGTCTAGCTTTATAACAAACAGCTGATAAAATCTGTACGTACTTTCTCAAGTGTGTGATCACATTGGGAGCGTGTATCTACAAGTGCACGTTTGGTCATGCATGTCCAAGCTTGCAGATGAGAAACAAAATCAGGAAAGAGCAATAGCCGAAAACAAAATTTGAAAAGTGGCATTGAAACACGTCGTGACTTGCATGTAGCTGCTCACACTGGACGCACTAGCAAGCGTTCAGTGTGAATGTTCCTGCTCCTGATTTTGTTTCTCATCTTGGAAGCTTTCTCACGCATAACCAAACGTGCACTTGTAGATACACGCATCCAATGTGATCATACATTTGAGAAGGTTCGTACCAATTTATGACTCACTCAGTATAAACAATGAATAAAATCGGTACGCACCTTCCTGAACTTGGCCAACGTCCACTGCAACAGATCCTTGTGAGCCTCCACTCTGGGACTAGTGCACAACTCCTCAATCAGCGGCTCCAACTCCCACTTCTCCGCACGCAGCGTGAACGTCAAAAACTGACAGCTGTTGCGTTCCTCCTCTTGCAACGCGTATCCAATCAGATGCAACACCTTGTGCAACTGTGTCTCCGAGAAGCTCCTCGCTCTAAGGTTCACACTCCTCGTCAACACTAGGTTCATAATGTGAAGCATGACGTCACTCTGCAACAGATTCGCCATCACACTGAACGAATCCGATAGCGGAGGAAGTGCAGGTGGGGGACAACACTCTAGTTCACCCGCTGCTTTGCGACGTTTCCTCTGTTCCTCCTCGGATTTCGACAGTTCTTCCCGGGTGTAGTGATAGAAAAACACGTTATACTGATCGTAGAACTCGGGTTTCAGCTCGTACACACCTTTCCCCGAAGCTACCGTCGGTTTTTTAAACTCGGCCACCTGATTTATCACACGTTCCAACCCTGTTTCATGGTTCACATCATCTGGCAAGGTTTTGTTGAGCTCCGAATGTGGCAACGGTTTGATACACAACTGCTGTATTATCTCCTTCTTGATGCAATCATCAGGCTGCACCTTACCCACCCCAGGGTTATACCTCTCCCCAATGATCGTCACCAACAACCTCAAAAACTCCTCCACCAAACTGATAGTCTGCCGGATACTGTCCTCCTCCGGATTCTTCATAGCATTCACCTCAAACTGCGGGTTAGCCCAGTTGGTCAGGTTAAACTTGTTCAACAGATGTATCAGAAACTCGTTAGCTTCAATTAGGAACGCTCCAATCTGTAGCAAAACTATATCCTTGTCCAACATCTCAGAACGACACTTAACATTGTGATAGAAATATAGTTGGTTCAACAGTGAGTACCCGTTCCTCCGCCACATCCCAGCATGGACTTGAGCGATCATCACCTGAGTTCTCAACACAGGTTCAATTATCTGCTCTGGTGTTTGTTTAGTTGACATGCTGAACTCAGGTGAATCAAATTCTAGACCAAAACGTTCCAGATGAAGATGTAACCCAGCTAGGAATCTCGATAACGGCAGATGAATTGATACAGGTTGTGAGGAGACATCATACTGGAGACAGGACGCACTATGGTCGGCTAACTCGCGGACCTCACAGGGTTGGGTGGGGTCAAAACTGGGGTTCTCGTAGAGTTTCCTCAAAGTTGCACGATATGCCTTCACTAGGACCACCTTGTCACTACCGCACCACTTCAACATCAACGTGATCACTGGCGACAACTTAATATGCAAGTTGAAGGCAGATTCCCATTCAGGTTCGTACTCCATATGTTGTCCCACCTGCCTGGTAACCGCGTCCATGCCTTGCATATAAGTCAACAAATCCAGAAACAACGAGAAGGCATGGAGGAATCCTTTACGGAGGTCATCAGTCCAAACCTCTGGTGCTACTCCCAACAGGTATCTCAAATCATACAAAACAAACTGAGCTCGTTTGAAGTGTACGTTCTGCACATTCCGTTCAAACTCAAGTTTGTTGTTTTTGTTTAGTTTTCTGGAACACTCCGATATGAACGTGTTCATTAGATTGTAGAGGACACTCTCGTAGGCGATGAGGTAATGAGCGAGGGTGGGTACAGTGAAAATCTGTACAGCCAATGAGGCAACTGAGAATGAATGGTCATGATCGTCCCTGATGAAATCCTTCATGACACTTGCGTAGTGTTTGGTGAACACAATCGCGAACGCTTTCTTGCTTTCATACTCCATCAACATTCCCGAGATGAACAGACGATGCCAGTGGAGACGTGCAGATTTCCAGAGGGTGGAATCTCTCAACAAGATACCCTCAATGATAGAAGTGTCGGGTGAGTTAATCTCCATGGCGACCTCCTTAAAGATCGTGCGGAAACCTTCCGAGAAATTCACCACCTTCTGCAACCAGGTTAGTAAACGTAGAGCGTAGGATTGGTGGGCGATTAGATGTGAGTGCACAACTAGGACTTTCAGAGGTCGACTGGCGTGACGCGACGTGAACCGCTCAATCTCGGATTTGAGTTCATTGCAGTACTGAAATGTGGAGCACTTGACGACGGCGCGTCCCTCACGATCGATGTTCGTCACGAACTCAATCGCGTCCTTCTGGGAGCATTTAATGAGACGCGCCAGCGTGTTGATGACTTGTTCGAAAGTGTGTGTCTCGTCATTGTAGAGAACAGTGCAGTGTTTGTCGAGGTTCCCCAACAGGAACGGGTTTTCATCCGCTTCCTTGAGACGTAGATCAGCGGGGAGGCTAGTTTGGTACTCGACGGTCAACAACCGGTAAGCGTAACGTAAAACGCAACTGAAAACTATACGGGTTCTCGCTACCAGATCCTCAGTAAACCCTCCAGCGGAATCTGACTTCTTGTTAAGACCAGCGATGTGTACCTCACAGTAGGGCTCCGTTTTCCAGGCTTCCACATCTCCACAATCACAACACCCTCCACCAATGGAGGTTCCCATCTTGTACTTGTGGTTTCTGTGGGAGGACTTCTTGAAACAATCCACACACAAAACACAGGTGGCATCCATACCACATTCTCGACAATGGTAGGAAGGTTCCCCCATCTTGAACACCCTTCCACAAACCGACGGCGGATTGTCTAGTCGACTCAGGTTTGTCAACACCTCCTGAGGGTTCCCGTCACAGATGAACTGTTCCAGGGTGTCGAACAGAATTGCTTGTGACTTCTGTTCGTCGAACATCCATTCTTGTCCGAGATTGGTGAGTTCTGGGTTGAACAGTTGGGGCACCCAGTAGCGCCAGTGTTCCTTGAAGTGGGATGCGGTCAGAATGCCCTCCTTGAACTTGTCCATCCACACTTTGGTGATGTCCTCGGGTCGGGACTTGGTGTCGGTCTGACTGGAGGTGGACAGGTCGAATGTGACTCGGTCCGAGTCCTCGTGCTCGACGTCCATCGTGTCTGAGTCGTCTGTGCTCACCTGGCTCATTGTGAATCAGTCGGCATCCACCACTGTTCTGAAAATAAAATTAAAACCAAATTAACTACCATATCACAGATCCAAACACTCTTGTGTGTAGTTATATATAAAATAAGTAGAATTGAAAACAAGAAATGAAGCAAAATCAAATTGAAACTTAATTAACTACCAGAGAACACATTCAATCATTCTTTCAATCCATAAAGTTTTGTTAATTTTTTTGTGTATTTATCAAATGAACAAAATTGAAAACAAGAAGCAACGCGCGTTTAAAGCTCCAGTTCTTTCTTTCAACACAAGATTTGAAAATAAATTGAAACGACATTAACAACCACATAAAAATGTAAAATAATAAATATAGACAGGAAAACTTGGAAAACATAAAACTTGAATTGACAATCAGATAAAATATATTATAATAGGACCCGTATGCTCAATTGCAGTTTAACTTAATACAGGGTTAGATCAATAATTATAAAGCTTTATTTTGAATCGGTTGACGGTTCAAACTTCAAACATAACTAGCTCGAATCGAGCGTTAATATATGTTAAATTACTTTTTTATGTTCACTCACTATAATCATTAAATAAGTGTACATATAAATGAATGAATGTGAGTTGAATAAATCTACTATCAGATAGTTGTTGGTTAGCGTAATAATGTAACCATTCATTCAATCTATAATATTGGTTCGTTTGTTTATTTATGAAATTAGCAGAATTGAAAACAAGAAACAAAGCAAATTGAAAGCTCCAGTTCTTTCTTTCAAGAAATGAAGGAGACATTATCAATTCTTCAAAGACTTCTTTGGGTAAATTAAGAGCCATATGAAATGCTAGCTCGAATTTCAGTGACTAATGAACACATTTATGACTAGAAGATTGCCAAATAAAACGTGAATTAGCAAGTAAATAATTCAATCCAATAATGGAAGTAACTTGATTAATTTTGCCAGAAATCAGAAAATATCCGAACTAAGTTAATCTGTGTGACTAAAGAGTGTGTTGGAAAAAGCCATTGTTCCACTCTGATTTATAGTGCAGTTTTCACTCTACCGAAGGCCGCTTTAAAATAGATCAAGGTAGCGAGATTTCCACAAACGAATCGAGGATTTCGCTTCTGTATTTTTTTACATAACTTAGCTAAACTAGGGAAGTTTATTTTCGTGGGGGAGATGAAAATAGATAACTTTTCCCAATTGAGGAAATAAAAACTCAAGGAACAACCGTGAGCTTGACAAAAATATTCGAAAATTTTGTAAATTCATTAATTTTTCCCCAGAAAACATTCCTATACCGTACTAGATAACTAGGTAACCGAAAATAGATAACTTTTCCCAATTGAGGAAATAAAAACTCAAGGAACAACCGTGAGCTTGACAAAAATATTCGGAAATTTTGTAAATAGATTAATTTTTCCCCAGAAAACATTCCTATACCGTACTAGATAACTAGGTAACCGAAAATAGATAACTTTTCCCAATTGAGGAAATGAAAACTCAAGGAACACTCGTAAGTTTGACAAAAATATTCGAAAATTTTGTAAATACATTATTTTCCCCCAGAAAACATTCCTATACCGTACGAAAATTACAAACAAAAATTCTCCTTGAAAATTTCTCACTATAATAACACAGTAATATCAACACCAAATAATAAAAAAACTAGTCTGATTGCAAACAGTTGAAGACAACAAAGCAAACGGTACTCTTGATAGAATAGCATAAGGTACACACACACATGACTGAGATTAAGTAGTATACTGCAGATGGTAATAAATACAGAGAAGGCCAATAAAGAGCGAGAGGGACTGAGAGAGAGAGAGAGAGAAAAAAAGAGCACACAGAGGCTGAGAGGAAGGAGACAAAGAGCGATTTATTTACAATATAGGTAGGCTGGTATGTACAGGCTACACAATAACTATCTTTAGCTAAATATTCAACAAATTGAATTTTATGAAGTATATGAGATGAAGAATTAATATCAAATATCGGGGCACCGAGCTTCGCTCGTTATTTTTATTTATTGATAAACAGAACACAATTCTCTAAAATGATCGTGTTTATATTTCACAGCTGGCTATACGTCATCTTATGAATTTCGGGGATGCGATATTTTGATTTTTCACATACTCACTTTTTTACTATCCACAGCTGTTTCAGCCAAGGATGAATTATCCTTTTAATGTCGTTCAGCGAGTTTTCTCAAGGATGAGACCTAGTGCAATCGAATCTTTATATAATACACCTACTATGTTCCAAATTTCGTGAAAATCGTTAGAGCCGTTTTCGAGATCCGTTAAACATAAATAACCAGATATAAAAATAACCAGATATATAAATACAGACATTGCTCGTTTAATATAATAGGATTTGAATGCCATGAAGATGAGAAGCAATTTTTGGTTGATAATATAATATTGTTTTTCATGTACATAAATAATCGAAATTCAAGATAATCCACGACTCTTTGCACAAAAGCCTGTTAAATTTTAATCATGATTAAATGCCACGAGTATCACAAGAAGCTTCTCTGATTGGTTCTCGTGACATTCAATTACGGTTAAAATTTGACAGGCCTTTGTGAAACCAGGGCTAAGAGTTCAAGATCAAATTCAAGAATATATTCTCCATTAACACTCCAGTGCAAGAGAGACACAGAGCGAGTAAGAGTGAGTAAGTGAGAGAGACTCTACTGGAAGAGTTAGAGTAAGACTGTGAGAGGAAATACAAGAGAGATAATATGCAAGAGAGAGAGAGAGAGAGAGAGAGAGAGAGCGTGAGAAAGCGTGATAGGAGAGAGAGAAGATAGAGAGTGAGAGAAAATATAAACAGAGATGAGATGCAAGAGAGAGAGAGACCCAGTGATTGAGAGAGCGTGATAGAACAGAGAGAGAAGATAGAGAGTGAGAGAGAAAATATAAACAGAGATGAGATGCAAGAGAGAAAGAGAGAGAGAGAGAGAGAGAGAGAGAGAGAGAGAGAGAGACAAGAGAATCGTGAGTAAATTGTGATTATAGCTTAGTCACGAGAGTAATCAACTTTTTGCACAATCTCAATTGCACTAACACTAAAGACGTCTATAGACTATACAAATGAAGGAAATAGTAAGCCGCTCATACTGAGATTCATTAAAAAATGTCAGCATCATTCCAATAACAAGCATCAATGTAACTCCATAAGAAATACTGACACCTCAGAACAATGGAAGCTATACAGTGAGGTCCACGTTATAATGGCAGTATTTGATTAACATTGTTGTTGCTATCCTTGTTTATCATTCGACAAAGCTGATAGCACTATCCTTTCCTAGCTCCAAAACGTTACCAAATCCTTTTTTAACAATGTAGAAATATAGTTAATTAAGGCAGAGAATCATCATCGCTGTTCTCCTATCTTTTTCCACTACCATTATAACGTGGACCTCACTATAGTAAGTTTCACATCAAAAGAGTCAGCATTAGTTGAATTAGAAGCCTCATTTTAACTCCAAAAGAAATACTGACACCTCAGAACAATGGAAGATCTACTGAGTTTCACTTTAAACTGTCTGTCTTTGAGGGTTAAGTGTAAGAGAGGGCCGACTGCGCCCTAACTTCGCCCTCCCAGGTATAAAATAAAGGCATTCATTCTATTCTATTCTTTGTCGAATAAGAAATGTCGGTTCTAATATCATGAGGGACGCTGACAACTTAAAACAATGGCTCTATAGCGAGGTCCACGTTATAACGGCAGTATTCGATTAACATTGGTGTTGCTATCCTTGTCTATCATTCGACAAAGCTAGTGCTGCTATCCTTTTCAAGCTCCATAACCTGCTAGATATCGTTTTCTAACATTGTAAAAATAATATTTTTGCGAAATAAACTCAATTCAATTCAAATCCAATAAAAGAATAAAGTAACATGATCAAGACAAACAAGGACAGTATCAGCATAGGTTAAATGGGAAGCCTCATTGATAACATCATAAAGAAAGCTGACATTTTAGAGTGAATCAAGACTATAGTAACATGATAAAGATGAACAAGGACAGAGTCACTCGACCGCTCTACTCTGTTCAGGAAAGAAATTGCTCAACAACTATCCTTATTAGGTGAATGACCTTCCTGGACGGTACACTGTTACATTAATAATAATCATTTTATTCTGCAAAAGGCTTCCTTCCTTGTGTTTGATTCACTAGTTTTATACTGATATTACCTTACTGGCTGAAGGAATAAAACAGGCCTCATGTAGATTATGTACATATAAATTAAAATAGAAATCCAAGTACTACAAGAAATTAAAAATGAAAAAGATTTTATTCATCCAAAAACTAGTACAATAACAGGAAAATCTGTTTCTTATCATCTAAACATAGAAATGTGCAGTAATAACGATGTAACAAAATGATAAGATTCTTTTATAAAAATGAATAAAACAAGATTTGAAGTGAAAGTGAAATCTTAACCTTATTCTTTTTCGAAACTTTTATTTGTAAAAATTTGGGAGAAGACAGTTTTGGGCTATGCCTGTTGTCTTCTCCCAATCATATTATATTTATTATAATTATGATTTTTAATTGTCAATGAAATGAATAAGTAAATAAGATGATACTGTTTTCCCTAATAATTGCATTGTAAAAACATTTGTAAAACATGTTGTGAATAAATTTAATTTCAAAAAGTACCCTTTTTAAAATTGTCTATTCACAAAATATTTCGGCTATATGATGCCATTATCAAGACTTGATAGATAATGACATCATAAAGCCGAAAAATGTTGTGAATAGACAATTTTTAAAAGAGTACTGGATTTCTATTTTTATATTCAGTACTGGATTTTTATTTTTATATCCTATTTTTTTATATTTAAGAGTAGCCCTAACAGGAAAAAATAGATTATCAACTTATGGTATCGTAGCTTGTGTAGAATTTTATTGTGAACTTGGTTATGTACAGTATTTCAAATCAAATGGAATTTATTGCCTCTGAAATTAATACAAAAACTATACCTACATAATATGAAATAAAAAAGTACAAAATAGTATCTGCAACTACAGTATATTGAGATTCACTTCTAACGGTCGGCATTCCCTGCAGTGAGGTCCACGTTATAATGGCAGTGGAGAAAGATAGGAGAACATCGTTGCCAATTCTCTGTCTTGTCAATGCCTTCTATAAACGGTAGCTGATACAGGTTTATTGATGTAATATTAACTGTTCATTCTCGGTTAAAATAATCAATTATCCTATTATATTAAGCGAGCAATTTCTGTATTTATACATCTGGTTATTTATGTTTAACGGATCTCGAAAACGGCTCTAACGATTTTCACGAAATTTGGAACATAGTAGGTTTATGATATAAAGATTCGATTGCACTAGGTCTCATCCTTGGGAAAACTCGCTGAACGACATTAAAAGGATAATTCATCCTTGGCTGAAACAGCTGTGGATAGTAAAAAAGTGAGTGAGCGAGTATGTGAAAAATCAAAATATCGTATCCCCGAAATTCATAAGATGACGTATAACCAGCTGTGAAAAATAAACACGATCATTTTAGAGAATTGTGTTCTGTTTATCGATAAATAAAAATAACGAGCGAAGCTCGGGCGCCCCGATATTATTCTATTAAGCAAGAAGTAATATTTTTCAATAATTTCATAACGAATTTTCATAATTAGGATGAAATATTTTGTTAATTTATTATTAGTTCTATAATGGCAGTGGAGAAAGATAGGAGAACAACGTTGCCAATTCTCTGTCTTGTCAATGCCTTCTATAAACGGTAGCTGATACTGGTTTATTGCTGTAATATTTTCGTTCATCCTCGGTTAAAATAATCAATTATATATTTTACTAAGCAAGAAATTTCATTTTTCAATAATTTCATAATTAAGATGAAATATTTTGTTAATTAATTATCAGTTCTGCATTGTTAAAAGTCGATCTGGCAACAGAGCAAAGCGAGAAAGAGATAGCGCTATCCGCTTTGTTGAATGAGTCTGTCACTTATGAGTGTTTTTAAAATTCAAAATTGTAGTCAAAGTTTGTTATGAAACCACCGTCTAATGTCATCTCAAGGCATTGATAGAGCAGCCATTGTTTCATCTTGAACACGACAAATTCCGGTGATCGAAAATAAACCGAATGTTCTATTTTCAAAACTCGCGGGCCAATTACTTTGAAAAGATCTCAAGCTAGAATCAGATCAAGATGGCAGCATTCTTTGCTATAGTGAGGTCCACGTTATAATGGCAGTGTTTGATTAGCAATGGTATTGCTATCCTTGTCTATCATTCAACAAACCGGATAGAGCTATCTCTTTCTCGCTTTGCTCTGATGCCAGATCGTCTTTTAACAATCAATAATTAATTCACAAAGCCCCTGGTTTTTTTATATTTGTAACATTTTATTGTGTTTTATTTGCTTCGTAATAATTTGTAATTTTGTTTTGTCTTGTTTTGTGTGTTTTTAATAAATTAAAAAAATTGAAATTAACAAAATGTTTATCTTAATCATTATGAAATTATTGAGAAATAAAATTTCTTGCTTAATAAAATATAATTGATTATTTTAAACGAGAATGAACAGTTAATATTACATCAATAAACCTGTAAATTTAACTTTAATTTCTCAATTTTTCCCCATGTATGTTTATTATATTTTTGTTGTCATAAATAGTGAATACTTATTTTTCGTAATTTATGATTTGATTTACTTGATATTTTTCTTCTACTTGAGTAGTTTATCTAATTTATTTACTTAAATTTTATTACCTATTCTAGTTCCTAGATAAGTTTACCTTCCTCACCACCTTCTTTCCTTTACATCCTCTTCTTACTTCCCAACTTCCCTTTGCATGCAAAAATTTTTTTCTCTTCCTCTTATCAAATCTGTTGACTTTATTTATTTTTTTTTTGTAATGTACGATTCTATGATTTATTATGTATACTTATATAGGCACCTACTGAAAAACCTTCAGGTTTAGTGGGACCTCCAATGTAAATATTTTGTACAATAAAACTTGATTGATTGTATCAGCTACCGTCTATAGAAGGCATTAACAAGACAGAGGATCGGCAACGTTGTTCTGCTATCTTTCTCCACTGCCATTACAACGTGGACCTCATTATAGTATATCAGCACTAATGCTCCTCATCCAAGCTTTATTTACATTGAATTTCTGAAGATTTGTTAGTATGGTAAGAATCTCTCTAGAGTAAATTCTTGCGGCGAAATCAATGGTTAGTATGAAAAGAATCTCTTTAGAGTAAATTCTTGAGGCGAAATCAATGGTTAGTATGAAAAGAATCTCTTTAGAGTAGATTCTTGCGGCGAAATCAATGGTTAGTATGAAAAGAATCTCTCTAGAGTAAATTCTTGAGGCCAAATAAACTAAGTTAGCCACTTAAAATACAGTGGAACCCCGTTATATAGTGAGGTCCACGTTATAATGGCAGAAAGGGTACCTTGTTGTTATTTTCATTTCAATAAGTTATCTACCCTTGTTACGACTAGAGCCAAGTGCACAGGAAGAAACTTGAAAAAGCGGACGGTTAATTTATTGGTATTGTTGACAAGAAAGAAAGAAAAATGGAAGGCCGATAAAGATGGGTGATAGTAGAAGAACAAGATAAAGAAGGAGAAGGGGAAGAATAAATGTTGACCGACTATTTTTAGCTGTAAAGGACAGACTGTGTTAGAGTGATAATGAATCTGTGAGAGAGATAGAGGAGCTAGGATCTGTTAGAGGAGGAGGAAGAGACTACAAGACAGGTGGACGGGGGGAAGGAAATGACCCCCCCCCTAAATAGCTAACACCCACTTCAACTACAATGAAGTCCCAAGCAAATTGATGGCAACACATCAGGTTCAAGTGAGGTGATTTTTGTAAAGGATGAATGAATTGGATTGAAATTTGAATAGAACGTTTTGAATGTAGGGTGCCCCCGAAGTAAGAGAGCTCGCTGGTGAACTATTTATTTTAGAATTATTAGCAACTTATTGATGGCTCTATAGTGAGGTCCACGTTATAATGACAGTATTTGATTAAAATGGTGTTGCTGTCCTTGTCTATCATTCGACAAAGCGGATAGCTCTATCCTTTACCAGCTCCGCAATGTTTCCAGATCGTTTTTAAAATTGTAGAAAAATGTAATTGATAAACAAAGTATTTAATCTCAATTAAATAGCCCTGCCTATCTACCTACCTTCTTTCACTTCCCTATCACACACCCTTCCCTTTCAGTTATACCTTACCTGCCTATTACGAGGGGAAACCATAGTTGGCAAGGTATTTTCCCCCTCTTTCTTTTTAGCACACATCATTTTAGCAATATTGTCTTTTAATGTGTTTAATATCATTGTTACTGTTATTGTTTTGTTGTATATTGCCTTTTCTCATTGTATTTTTGTGTGTTGTGAATAAATTAAATTGTGCTAATTTATTATTAAATCATTCAAAAATATATGTTCTTGGCGAATGAAATATAAATGATTATATTCAACAAGAATAAACAGTTAATATTACATCAGATATTCCGGTATCGGCTACCCTCTATAGAAAACATAATATGCACAACTATTGATAAACAAAGAGCAGGCCATGAAAATATCATGATTAGTCGATAAGAGAAAATATGAAAATATCATAAGTCGATTACAGAAATTTAAATCAGCAATAGGCAGTGAAATGCAGAGAATCGGCAACGTTGTTCTCCTATCTTTCTCCACTGCCATCAAAACTTGAGCCTCACTACAGTAACTTTTTTATTTCCTAGAGTAACAAATTCTGTGATGGATATTGGCCTTTGTATGAAGCTGAGACACTGTAAAATTTAAATGTTACATGAAATTTGGGATTTTGGCAGTGGCTCAAAGCAGATCTGCTACAAGTTGTACTAGAAGATTCGATCGTCGACAACAGTGTTGGCTTGATGAGGTCATACAGGAAGTGAGACAGAGATAGGGGTGATGCGGAGGTTGAAAAGAGCAAGGAACAGTTGAACGGAAGATGAGGATGATGTTTGAAAAAACAAACAATGTATTTATTGAAGTTTGGGTGTTATTTGATATTAATTATTTATTATCATTTATTTAATTATTCCAAGGAGGATGAGTAACAAAGTTAAGGAGCAGAAAAAGAAGAAGAGCAAGTGATCAAGTCGAGGTGAGAAAGGCAACAAAAAAATTATCAGAGATTAGGAAAATAAGATGTAAGATATAAGAAGAAGATTTATGAAGGAAGACAAATAGATGAGCAAAATGTAATAGTGGGAGAAGAAGATGATAGTGGAGGAGGAAGAGGAGGAGGAGCAACTAATTAAGCTGGAAGGAGAATAGCAAAAAATATATATGAGAGATGAAGAAAATAAGATGTAAAATATTAGGAGAATAGCAAAAAAAATAATATCAGAGATGAAGAGAATAAGATGTTATATACTAGAATACTATGATAATGTCTAAAGAATATAAGATAATGTATATGAGATACTGGAAGAAAAAAAAATATCAGATATAAAGAAAAATAAGATGTAGAATACTAGAAAATGAGGAGGAAGAATAAGGAGTAAGATAGGTTAAAGTAGGAGAAGATGATAGTGGAGGAAGAGAAGAAAGAAGAGATATACTGTATAAATAAAGAAAAATAAGATAATTTATATGAGATACTGGAAGAAAAGAAAAAAATATGAGATAAAGAAAAATAAGATGTAGAATACTAGAAAGATAGGTTAAAGTAGGAGAAGATGATAGTGGAGAAGGAGAAGAAAGAGGAGAGAAAAGAAGTGAAGAGGAAGGAGGAGAAACGGGAGAAGGTAGACGAGGATGTAGAGAGGAAGGGAGAAGGAGGTGAAGATTGAGGAGAAGGAGAGGAGAAGTACGAAGGATAAGAATGAGGATGATGGAGAAAGAGGAGGAGGAGGAGGAGGAGGAGGAGGAGGAGGAGAGGAAGAAATCAGATGATGCCATCACCGTATCTATCTAATCGTCGTGCAACGACTTGGACCAACCAAGTCTCACTGGTCACTGCCAATAAAATTCGAACAAAGCATCATCATCATCTTAACACCAACAAAAATCAGTTTTGCATCAAGTGCCAAATTTATTTATTGTGGCCGCTGGGAAGCGGGTCAATGCCTACTGAATTTTGCACACGCGAACAAAAACACCAACAGCCCTCAAGTGGTGGCCAAAATATTCAGACGGCAAACATTTTTTAAAGTGCACTGGTCAACAAAACAATGCTCCAAACTGAGTGTGAATATCGTAATGCACTGCACTATATAGTGAGGTCCACGTTATAATGGCAGTGGAGACAGCGTTGCTGATTCTCTGCCAAGCCACTGCCACCTACAAAGGAGACAGGAGGAGGTCCACGTTATAATGGTAGTGTAGAAATATAGGAGAACACAGTTACAATTCTCTGCCTTCTATATAGGATAGCTGATACCGGTATATCTGATGTAATATTAATAGTTCATTCTTGTTAAAAATAATCAATATTTAATTCACTCGTCAAAGAAAATAAATATTTATTATTGAGATAACTATTTTGCTGATTAATTATATTTCTAAATCGTTAAAATACTATTTGACAACGTTGCAGAGCTGAATAAGGATAATGCTATCTGCTTTAGGTGGGCCGTCCTCTAGAACCTTCTTCGTCCGAACTAGCATCGGCCGAAAACTACCGAACTCGTCTGAACGATCCCCCAACAAAGAAAGGAATAGATGCTCGTCCATTGCAACAGTTCATACGTCCGATCAATTTTTCGATCCGAATTGAATGCGATTTTCCGGCTCTATCCGGCCGAACTAACTAGTCGAGCTGAGACAACAAAGTGTTCCTAACCTAAAATTGTTTCACAGTCTTGTTTTTTGAAGTTGTTCTGTTTTATAAAGTTGTAACTATGGACAATGAAAAGTTGATAAGTTTGGTTCAAGAGCATGTTCCATTGTGGGATATGCAAGACAAAAGATATCATCGTCGTGATGTTCAAAGGAATCTGTGGACAAAGATTGCTGAACAAATAGGATCTGAAAGTAAGATTATTGTAATGAATAACTAATTTAGTGGATATTTGTTTATCCATTTTCAAAATCTCAATATAATCATTGTTTATGAAAAATGTTGGTGACTATGATAGTAGTTAATTCAATATTGGCAACCAGCCAACTACTGAACTAGACTGACGTAAACGGTTTCAATGGACGGCCGGCAGATTCGTCCGATCCAACGGCTGAACGGATCGGTTGAATACGGTTCCAGTGGACGGTTACCCTTATACAAATCTGTCTCACTAGAATGAGATTCGCGTTATAAAGTCAGTGGAAAATGATAGAGCTACAGGTTGGCTGATTTTCAGTTATCACTGCCTTCTAGATAGCTGTGATTCTAGTTATCCAGGTATATCTAACAAAAAATTCTGATACCGTACTTTACAGAAAAATACCGAACAAAATAAAATAGTCTCTCCTATCTGGTTTCAATGGAATAAACTGATAACAAATTAAATAATAAAACAAAATTCTACTTTGTAGTTAGAAATTTTAAAATGATTCAATTATTATATTGACGAGTCAATTATATTTTTGATTTGGTATGCTTCTTGGAAGAACAAAATGAGTAATTTCTAGTTTGTCACGTAAATCAGTGGAAAATTGATACGTCAATGAAATTATCACGTAATACTTCACTGTATCAGTATCTAACAGTCTAACATTTTTATGTACTGTTTATCAACTATTTTTGGATCTTTAATTTTTCAAACGTTGAGCTAACAACTAGAACTCTTAATTCCTACCTTACAAACTAGCAATTGCTAGTTCATAACTTGTCTACTAGCCTTATAATGAAAACTGAATTAGAACAAAAAAGCCAAGTGATTATCATACAATAATTCAATAAGAAACTGAGTTATCTATTTAATGACTTAACTGAAGAAGATTAAGTGAAATAGGATTTAACGCAGTAAAACACACAATGGAAAAATGACAGCATTTTCTCATTTGACCTATTAAAATGCCGTAACTATATCAACTGATTCCAAAGATCTTCAAGTGCCGGAATACAAATATACTGTTGTAATCAAGTTTATTATTGAAGAATAATCATTTCATACGATTACTTACTGTTGTTTATGTGAAAAATCCAAAATTTTCTAGCGATCGTCTTCTTAGGCAGATTATTCCAACACTTTCACTTTACAATGTTTCACTTCAGCAGCTATTCTTGGCACAGTTAAAAAGAGAATAATATAGTCAGAACTTATTCCAATAAGTGTTTTGAAATAATAAAACAATGAATTTCATTTATCCTGATTTTAGAAAGACATTACTATGAAATTCATACACCAGCTTTTCAGCTGATGAGTTTTCTTTGTATGCAATTCTACTGAAACGGGATGTTTTGTGACGACTGGATGTGGACCAAATTATGAAGCCTTCACTGAGCAGCTGATGTTGAAAATAGATTATTCAGAAAAAATCGTTTTCAACAATAATAATGAAATGGGAAGAATTCTTGAGATTTAAATATAAATTAAACTTTGAAAAATACAATAAATTCTTTGAATCTGTCTTTTGATTTTTGTTATGAAATCCTCTGATTGGGAGACAACTACCAACTCGATAGAATTCTACAATAATGTAAAGCCTTTTCTCAACAATTTTATTTCTATTGGATGAAAAAAATACTATGAATTATCAATTTTACAACTTTTATTGATTTGATAAGATATTCATAATGACTAAATCTGTATGTTGGCAAAACTGAGAATCAGCAGTTTCCATTTTGTCGTCTGCCCGAGACACAAAAAGTTAGGTTATGTTATTGCTCAGTTCAGTTAGTGTGTTGATTTACCAATGCATAGTAATTTGCGTACTATTATTGTAATTGTAAAGTTTTATTAGACTATGATGCTTCGTAAACTTGCTCTCCTCACTTCTAACTGTCTCTGTAAGCGTTCATCGAAGGTTTCATTTATTGATACTATTTTCTTTAATATTTCCAATAGAAGTGTGCAATTAGATTCTGTCAAATTCCGTTATACGAAAAAAGATAAGAAGTTTTATAGATTTAAAAAATCAGAAGACACTGTAAAACAAATATATGACGCATTCCTGATATTAGATTTTGAAAGCACATGTATGGAAGGATTTGGCACGTTGAAAGAGCAGGAAATAATCGAGTTTCCATGTCTGTGGTTAGATGGCAAAACTTTGCAAGTGACTTCACAGTTTCATCAGTTTGTTAAACCAAAACTTTGTGAACAATTGGATCCATTCTGTGTTACGCTCACTGGAATAAACGACGATACTCTTGCCGACCAACCTCACTTTGAAACAGTGCTCAAAGACTTCCTGGACTGGTTCGAGCAACAAAAAACTGTCAACAATGCCGAGAAACCAGTGTTTGTCACTTCCGGGGACTGGGATCTGAAAGTGATGTTGCCAATGCAATGTCAGCACTCCGATATACCAGTTCCCACCCAAATGACAAAATGGATAAATATAAAAGAATCTTTTTCAATTTCAACCGGTACTTATCCTTATGGACTGAAGCATATGTTGGAAATTCTAGAACTTCCTTTCGAGGGACGGCTACATAGTGGAATAGATGATTGTAAAAATATAGCGAATATTGTTAAGAAACTAGCTGAAGGCGGATTAGTTCTTGGAGCAACATAATGTTTAGTATTACAATCGAAAGGGTAAATTCTGTTAAATACTCAATCATGTGAATTCGTCGGTTATTGAATAAATTGTTGATGAATCACATCAATTTTATTTT
This sequence comes from Nilaparvata lugens, assembly GCF_014356525.2. Taxonomy (NCBI): domain Eukaryota; kingdom Metazoa; phylum Arthropoda; class Insecta; order Hemiptera; family Delphacidae; genus Nilaparvata; species Nilaparvata lugens. The sequence goes on from NC_052515.1 coordinate 3,569,553, forward strand.
TTCTGCAGTCTCACCCCTGTGCCACATCTGTTCGCTAATCTGCTGGCACAGCCTGGAATGTGACCAGTGCCCAATGAAGGCCAGCGTTGGCAAACCACCCATCCACACACTGGTGCTGGTCGACATTGGCCTTCATTGGGCCAACCGCATCTAGATGCGGAATTAAACCATGCTTTAGCATTAAGAAGCATTTTAATGAAATATGTTAATCACAGTCTAATCATTATCTGTAGGAAACTTAGGGCCGTTTGCACAGTGACAGTTTGAACTGAATTTCATTTCAAACTGGATTAAATCCGTATCAAGTCTAGTTTGTTATAATGTGTTTCATTTTGAGTTTAAGCCACCAGCTGATTAAATCGAGTTTAAGCTTTGACTGTGCAAACGGCCCTAAATCTTTGGTAAAGGTGAAACCATAGTGGAACAGCGGAGGTACTACTTACTTGTTACTAGTCTCCTCCTCCTCCTCTTCTCCATAGTCCAGGATGTGGAGGAGTGAGAAGTAGAGGAGGCGGTGGTGGAGGAGGAGTAGAACGGAATTCTTCTTCGCCATCTTCTTCTTCTCCTCCTCCTCCATCTTCTTCTACTCCCTTTTCTTCTTCTCCCTTTTCTTCTTCTCCCTCTTCTTTTTCTACTTCTCACTCTTGTTCTTCTTCTCCTCCCTCTTCTTCTTCTTCTCCATCTTCTTCTTCTCCACCTCTATCTTCTTCTTCTCCATCTTCTCCCTCTTCTTCTTCTTCTCCCTACTCTTCTCCCTCTTCTTCTCCATCTTCTTCTCCACCTCCATCTTCTTCTTCTTCATCTTCTCCCTCTTCTTCTTCTTCTCCCTCCCTTCATCTTCTTCTCCACCTCCATCTTCTTCACCTTCTCCCTCCTCTTCTTCCCCCTCTTTTTCTTCTTCTGCTTCTCCTCCTCCTTCTTTTTCTTCCTCTCCAACTTCTTCTTATTCTTCTTCACCCTCTCATTCTTCTCCTTCTCCCTGTTCTTCTTCTTCTTCTTATCCCTCTTCTTGAGGAGGAGGAGGAATAATAAAAGGAGAAGGAAGAGTAATGGTAGGAGATGTAGAAGTGTGAATAATTAAACAAGTAATTTTGAAAGAATATTTGAACATAACATTGTGTTCTACAACAAAAATTGGCAAGAGTGAGGTCCACGTTATAATGGCAGTGGAGAAAGATAGAAGAACAGCGTTGCCGATTCTCAGTCTTGCCACTACCTCCTAATATAGAACAGCTGATACAGTTATATTTTATGGCAATATAAACTGTTCACATATATTTTTACATAGTTAACAACGATCTGGTGACAATGCGGAGCTAGAAAAGGACATCGGTATCTGCTTTGTCGAATGATAGACAAGGATAGCAACACCAATGTTAATCAAATACTGCCATTATAACGTGGACCTCACTATAATAATTCTTGGAGTTTTTCAACACTAAAATAAAACAATTCTTGCTGAAATCCCAAATTTATTACGAACATAGAAAATATGATCTAGTAAATGAAACGTTGGCTAGAACAAAATTAGTTTTTAGACAAAGGCCCGGTTGCATGAATGTCTTTCAAATCTGACCGCTGATTAAACATGTTATCCATTGCATTGAGGTCATTTCGCTCATGGTTCTCGTGACATTGGTTTTATTTATTAATGGAGACAATACCCCATATTGTTATAGGAGTCTCTGGACAATCTTAAGGCAGAGATACCCGAGCATATAATTCTCCGATCCTGGGACCGCGGTGCAGACATCGGAAGAAAAAAGAAAGAGTAGAGACAACAGGAAACTACCATATTTTCACCTCAGGTTCGTTAGATGACAGTTTAATCATGGTTAAATCTATTAGACATACAATGCAATCAGGAAACAGTTCTCAAATTGAATTCAATTACCGGCTTTTAGTTATGTTAGCATTCTTATCTTTTGCCACGCTTATTTCCTGGTGGCGGTTTTGACAGCTGGAAGTTATCGGTTGATGAGGAACTAAAAAAGTTGAAAGAGGAACTCGATCCGATGCCTTGAACCGAAGAAGAGGTCGGCATAGAAGATCCCCAGCCTGAAACACAACAAACATGTCAAGTGAAAAAATGTATGTCAATTTATTTTTAAAAAATGTGTGGAAAAAATTGAACTAAAATACTGTGATGTTAACCTTCCAGCAGTCGCGCTGCTGTAAAAAGTACAACAGTGTCAGTTTTTTTTACTGCACAGAACTATTGAATAGGGTGGTGTTAGTGAATGATGCACCTATGCATTCCAAAACTTTCTCCCCATCACTCCACTGAGTTGCAGTATCAACCAAGCAATGGTTCAGTCTTTAGGTGCCATTTGGTCGCCATAGCGCGTAAGTATGATAGGGAAAGACTGTATACGGGGACTGTAAACGAACCAATAACACAGAATTGATAGCTTTGCTTGATATATACCTTATTGGGCTACGAAATGGTAATCATTCAAATGTTTATAGGCGTAAAATAATCCAATAAGATAGAAATAGTAATTATACAATTAATTAATATGTTTTGACAGTAAAAAGAGTCATAACACTTGGAGAAGTGGATGTTGTACAAAATTACAACACGCGACTGCTTGTGTGATTGAATAGGGCGCGACTACCGGAAGGCTAAGACTTGAGTCAACAACATACAGTCATAATTTTCAACCTTAGTAAAGTCCACGTTATAATAACAGTATGTGGTTAAAATTGGTGTTGCTATCCTTGTGTATTATTCGACAGAGCAGATGGCGCTATCCTTTTCTAGCTCTGCAACATTGTATGTAGAAATGATGGGGCGGCATAGTTGCCATGTTTCTTTCAGAATATAGCCTTCTATAGTAGATAGCTGTGATTCGAGTTAACCCGGTAAATCTAATATGATATTAATTCTTGTTAATAATGATCTCTTATATCTCAAAAATATGTTTTTTAGAAACCAAGAGAATAAATTATATTTTCCACGGTTCAATTATGAATTTTTGTAACTGATATGAAATACTGTGGTAGTTCATTATATTTCTATATAGTGTACAAACGGTGTATAGTGTATAATTTGGCAACGGTGCGGAGTAGGGGAAGGATAGAGCTATCTGCTTTATCTAATGATTGACAAGGATAGCAAATCAACGTTAATTAAATGCTGAAATAGAGTGAATCACACTGTAGACTGCTGCAAAGGCTGCACACTATCGTTACGTTTCACATGTTCACTCACTTTTAGTGATAGCTGAATACTGTCTCACAATCTTAAGCCCGTGTTATCGGATGGACTCGTTAAATTGTCGGTCCCGGTTGAAGTATGACAGTCTTAAGGCCCATTGACGGCTTGAATTATATATTCAGGCGGTGGGACCTTCCCGCAAGGGACTCCCCACCAATAAAAGCCATACGAATATTATTACAATAAGTACAGACTCAAATTAGGTGGGCCGTCCACTAGAACCGTTTTCGTCCGAACTAGCATCGGCCGAAAACTACTGAACGATCCCCCCAAAAAAGAAAGGATGCTCGTCCATTGCAATATTGCCGTATCCGGCCGATCAATTTTTCGATCCGAATTGAATAGGATTTTCCGGCTATATCCGGCCGAACTGACTAGTCGAGCTGAGACAACAAAGTGTTCCTAACCTAAAATTGTTTCACAGTCTTGTTTGTTTTTATTTCTTGAAGTTGTTCTGTTTTATTAAGTTGTAACTATGGACAATGAAAAGTTGATAAGTTTGTTTCAAGAATATGTTCCATTGTGGGATATGAGAGACAAAAGATATCATCGTCGTGATGTTCAAAGGAATCTGTGAACAAAGATTGCTTAATAATGAATAACTAAATTAGTGGATATTTTTTGAAGGTAAGATTATTGTAATGAATAACTAATTTAGTGGATATTTGTTTATTCAATTTTCAAAATCTCAATATAATCATCGTTTATGAAAAACTTTGGTGGCTATGATAGTAGTTAATTCAATAATTGGTAACTAGACTGACGTGAACGGTTCCAATGTAAGACCATATTCGGCCGAATTAACGGCCGGCAGATTTGTCCGATCCAACGGCCGAACGGATCGGTTGAATACGGTTCCAGTGAACAGTTACCCTAAAACTACGAAAATTGCTCACCAATATTGGACTGGCTATTGAACGTATCCTGCACTGCGATTGGCTGCTGTTGCTGCAGCATTAGGCCGCTGCCGCCCAATGACGAGAAAGGGGTGGGGCCAGTGGCCACGCCTACCACACTGCGTTTGGCGGCCGCTGATTGGTCTGATGAGGCAGAGTCCCTCAGGAAGATGTCAGTGGTGTCCTTGAGGAAGTGGCGTCTCATGGCGAGGTGTCGCTGCTTCTCAGCGGTCACCATTTGATGAACCAGCTGCAGACGTCCGGCCAGCGCTACGAAGCTCTCGTGCAGACGGCGAAGTGCGGTTAACAGTTCTGTAAACACGGCACGAAAAGTTTAGCAAAGTTAAGGGTGAGATCACATTGAATGCGTATATTATGTGCAACTGCACGTCGAATTAGCTGAAATCAAAGTCTGGAAAGTGCCATTGAAACACCTTCAAAGTGCACGCGTTCAGTGAGAGTGAGAAGTGTTCCTCACACTGAACGCGTGCACTTGCAGGTTGCGTTCAGTGTGAGCAGCGACAGACAAGTCACAAACGGTTTCTATGGCTCTTTCCAGAGATTGTTTCTCATCAGCAAGCATGGTTATGCTTGATCTCACGTGCGCTTGCACATAAGTGCATCCAATGTGATCATACCCTTATGTTAGAGGCTGACCTTACTATAATTATTTGATAATATTAGAAGATTAGTGTTGAGGTTTTATGAAGATAGCAATGGTTGACAAATTGAAAGCTTGATCAATTGATTGTCTGTTTGTTTCTTTCAAAATTTCGTTTATCAGGGTATAGAAATTGTCAAAATTTATAAAGAAAAAAGAATAAAGAAAATCACGCAAAGGAACCCTCTTTACAAGAAAAATCTTCCGTGGTATAGAATACTCCACCCATCAAAAAGCTGTTCAACTCCTTCCCAAAAACATGGAGATCTTCACAATTTTTCATGTGAGTAGGAAGTTTTCTAATAAATTCAAGGCCCATACATGTTCGTTTTTTTCAATATATGTTCTTCGGTATAATGAAGCATATTCTCCTCTATTTCTAGTATTATATCTATGAGTATGAACATTTCTAGTCATAGCCCATGTTGCACAAAAGCCTGTTAAATCTTCACAACCTGATTAAATTCCATGAAAACAAAACAGAGAACGTTTTTCTGAAATGAAGGATTGACTGAATGAATGATTGATTGATTGGTGACTGACCTTAGATGGTTGGCATGACAGGCTGGATGAACAAAATTAATCGATAGTTTGCTTGATTGATGACTGACCTTGACTGGTAAGCATAGCCGGCTGATTGAGCGTGTTGACATGCTTCTCAGTGTTGTCAATCTGCTGACGCAGCACTTGTGCGCTGTGCTCAAAGGAGGCCACCAGATTTAGGAAGAACTCGAGAGGCGCCACGTTCTCGTTTTGCAGTCCGGCCGGAGTGTCATGGGTACGCTGAGCCATCTCGCACTGCGCGAACACCTGAACGCAACAAAAATTAAGTTGAAACTATAATAATTCAAAACACCTAAACGCAACAAAAATTAAGTTGAAACTTATACTTTGAATTGAAACTTGTGTTCAGTTTAAAACACCTGAACATAACAAAAATAAAGTTGAAAGTATCAAAACATTTGAACGCAGCAAAAAATAAGTTGAAACCATAATTCGAAACATCAGAACGCAACAAAAATGAAGTTAAAACTATAATTCAAAACATTTGAACGAAACAAGATTCATCGAATCAAGTTGAAACTATAATTCATTTGATTTCATTGACTTGGGCCCGGTTTCATCAAACTCGGTCGACATTTGAAAATGGTCACATCAGTTTAAAATGACTTGAAAATTCGAAACATGTGAGAAAATAAAAATATATGTTGAAATACTATACATCTATTATTAGTGTTTTGGCCGGGTGAGAGTGAAAGAGTGGCATAGTTTGAGAGATTACCAGTGTTACATAGCTTCACGGAAAATAACTACTAGGACTATCGGCTTGAGTTAACAGTGAAATTTGGAACATAAACGCCCTATCCCATGGGATAGCTTCTCATGCACTATTTTCTCTATGGTTAGATATCGCTTCATTTACCACTAAATAAATCATTCAAAAAGAAAATGAACAACAGGCACAACCTGAAATTGTTCCTTTCTCGATTTTGATTTATGCTGGTCCAAACTGGCATTTCAACCATAGAGAAAAGATAGAATAAAAAGATATCCCATGGTATATGGCTTTTATGTTTCATATTTCACTGTTAACTCAAGCCGATAGTCCTATTAGTTATTTTTCGTGAAGCTATGTAACGCTGGTAGTCTCTCATACTATGCCGTTCTTACACTCTTATCACCAGGCCAAAACACGAATAATAGACAGTTGTCGACAGTGAAAGACTTGAGTTAAGAATGAAATTTGGAACATAAATGGGATTTGGAACTATACCATGAGATATCTCTGCTTATGCTATCTTATCTCTATTATTTGTTAACTCACGTACCTTGGATGTGTCATCCTTGAGTTTGTTAACCAGAATACTATTTTTCTGTAGATCCGATGAGAGTGAGGCCAACATTTCTTCAAGGCCGTTGAAAAATCAGATTAAAAATTCTCCAAAAAAAAACGTTTTCCCCAATATTGAACATGCTTACAAAACAATTGAACGCACGTACCTTGGAAGTATCATCCTTGAGTTTATTAACCAAGATGCTATTCTTCTGTAGATCCGATGAGAGTGAGGCCAACATTTCTTCAAGGCCGTTGAAAAATCAAATGAAACATTCTAAAAAAAAAAATTTCCCCAATCTTGACATCTTGACCATGTTTACAAAACAATCGAAACGCACGTACCTTGGAAGTGTCATCCTTGAGTTTATTAACCAAGATGCTATTCTTCTGTAGATCCGATGAGAGTGAGGCCAACATTTCTTCAAGGCCGTTGAAAAATCAAATAAAACATTCTAAAAAAACTTTTTCCCCAATCTTAACCTTGTTAACAAAACAATTGAAACGCACGTACCTTGGAAGTATCATCCTTGAGTTTATTAACCAAGATGCTATTCTTCTGTAGATCCGATGAGAGTGAGGCCAACAACTTCTCAAGGCCGTTTGTGTTCTCAGTGACCTTGGCCAATGGCTTGGCGGAGGCTCGCGCCACTTCACAGCTGAGGTTCTTCTGACTTTTCACAAAACTCTTGAAGCCCTCGATCGACTGGATGATGTCGTTCGGCACTTGATTCACTTTCACTGTTTTGTTCTCCGTTCTACCTGCTCCTGTAGTGCCTATAACATCGTCAAAATTGAGATAAATCTATATTATAATAAAGGAAAAATGTATATTCCAAATTAAGACTTAAAGCAGTTTTGGGCTAATGCCTGTTGTTTTTACTTGCATTGTATCTATTGTCTATGAATGAATGGAAGAATTGGCTTTTACACGTACGGGATCGGAAATTCACGAATGACACATCATCACGTCTGAACTACTCAACTAATTAACTTGAACTTTTGCATTTAGATTCTCTATTTACCAAGGATGGTTATAGGTCTATTTTTAATTCTTCAGTTTTTCAAGGTTTTAATTCGACCCTTGCGGAGCACGGGTTACCAGCTAGTTTTGAATGAAGAGATTGATTGATTGACCGAGCGAAGTGAGGTGTAAGATTCAAGTCGACGGTTTGGCATTTCTCTTAATGTTTAAAAGTTGCGCATTTACGGCGAAACGCGGTAATAGATTTTTATGAAGTATAACAGGTATGTTCCTTTCTAAATTGCGCGTCGACGTATATACAAGGTTTTTGGAAATTTTGCATTTCAAGGAAAATATAAAAGTAAAAAGGAGCCTCCTTCATACGCCAATATTAAAGTAAAAGTCTGGTGTGGCGCACTCACACAACTTTCCTTGCCGTTATGAAAATTGATCACCTGACGCTAGTGTTCCCGCGCATCTCAAGTCTACTATTCAAAGATTTGAGCCAGCTGGTGACAGGGCAATAACGCTGGAGACACATATGAAAATGTTACTGAACATTAGTTGTAGAGATTCTCATGCTGAGTCTATTCCACTCGAATTTTTTTGTTTAAATTGTATCTGAAGCCTGATAATTGAGAATCTAAAATCAAACTTTGCATTGATGGGGCGGAGCTCCTGAAATTTTTACAGATATGGGACTTGTGGCAGTTGATAGAGCTTATCGATTACTATTTTAGGTATGAATTTGATCAAAATCGTTGGAGCCGTTTTCGAGAGAATCACGAAAACCCCTGTTTTTGACAACATTTTCGCCATTTTAGCCGCCATCTTGAATTGCATCTGATCGAAATTGTTCGTGTCGGATCCTTATAGTGAAAGGACCTTAAGTTCCAAATTTCAAGTTATTCCGTTAATTGGGAGATGAGATATCGTGTACACAGACGCACATACACTCATACACACACACATACAGACCAATACCGAAAAACCACTTTTTTGGACTCAGGGGACCTTGAAACGTATAGAAATTTAGAAATTGGGGTACCTTAATTTTTCTCGGAAAGCAATACTTTCCTTACCTATGGTAATAGGGCAAGGAAAGTAAAATCAGACTATAGAATTATTCATCATAAATCAGCTGACAAGTGATTACACAGTGATGTGTGGAGAAGCTAGTCTATTGCTGTATTTCCATAAGGTCTATAGTTTCAATCAGGTACTTGTGGATGAGAATAATGCGTGAGGTCTACTGTACACAGAACTAATTGAGATTTACGAAATAAACATGTGAATGAAGGTTTGAGATTACCTGGTACAAGATTACATTGCATGTCTTGAAAAGAATGATTGAGGTTAGTGAAAACGTGATTACCTGAGACACCACCAGCGATGGTGGCACTATCGACACCTCCCAGCCCCTTGAACGTGGTTGCCGCCGTGGTGGTCACCGTGGATGCACCACTGGTGGTTGTGGTGACACTACCCAGGCCAAACAGACCACCACTGGTACCTGTGGTCGGTGTGCTGAAATCACAAAATATTAGCTTCAAATTGATGTTGTTTTCCATGACGAAACACTTTCTGCCGGTTGCACAACAGCCGGTTGAATTTTAACCGTGATTAATTCCACGAGAACCAATCAGAGAAGCCGTCTTTTCAAAAACGCCTTCTCTGATTGGGTCTCGTGAAATTAATCACGGTTTAAATTTAACCGGCTGTTGTGCAACCGGGCCTCTATAATAAAGTTTGTGGCATGAATATTGATGTTGTGGAACTTTTCCATAATTGAAGAGACTTAAGACTTTGTTAATAGTCCACTTTATTTCAATAAAGAATATCATTTTAAAGGAGCATTCTTTCGTGTCTGCTCACACATCATCAGCTGTAAGTGATAATCCTATTATACTGAGCGAGAAATTTCTGTATCCTCTTATATTAAGTGAGCAATTTCTGTATATATTTATTTATCTCCAAGGGATCTCGAAAACGGATCTAACGATTTCCACTAAATTCGAAACATAATAGGTTTATGATATAAAAATTCGATTGCACTAGGTCTCATCCCTGAGAAAACTCGCTGAATGTCAAAAAAAGGATAATAATTATTCATCCTTGGAAAACAACTGATAATATCGTCGTCCGTCGATAGTGGAAGTGAGTGAGCGAGTGCATGTGTGTGGGACTGAGAAAAAATTATGACTCAGCTGTTGAAATATTGCAATCATTCAATCAGGTATTGGTGCCGGCTGCACAAAAGCCGGTTAAATTTCAATCCTGATTAATTCCTGGAGAACCAATTGGAGAAGCCGTCTCTTTAGAATAGTATTCTCTGATTTGGTTCTCGTGAAATTAATCTCGGTTGAGATTTAACCGGCTTTTGTGCAACCGGCCTAAGTACCTGATTGAATGATTACTAAAGTTCAACAGCTGAGTCATAATTTTGTCTCAGTACTACACACATGCACTCGCTCACTCACTTCCATCATCAACAGACGACGAAATTATCAGCTGTTTTTCCAAGGATGAATAATAATTATCCTATTAATGTCCTCCAGCGAGTTTTCCCAGGGATGCGACCTAGTGCAATCGAATTTTTATATCAAGAACCTTCTATATTGCAAATTTCATCAAAATCGTTAGAGCCGTTTTCGAGATCCGTTGAACATAAATACATACCCAAATCCATAAACCCAAATAGATAAATAAAAATAATACAGAAATTTCTCGCTTAATTTAATAGGATAAAGCCATATTAAAATACTTTATCATTAAATAAAAAAATGATTGTTACTTGAAAGTAAGCCCAGTGCTTGCGGTGGTCTTAGCTGCGTTGAATCCTTTGGTGGCCGGGCCTATGAATGAGGGACCGCTTGACGTCGACGGTTGCGCTGAAAAATAGAATATTTTTAGAAATTTTTCTAATTGAATTCTATTTTTTTTAATAGAATAGTTAGCTATTCATTGTCTTGAACTAGTAGGTTGGCAATGTCAGAAACTGTGATATTTATTTATTTATTATTATTTTTTTTTATTCATTCATAAATGAATAAATTCATTTTGAATTGACTAGCAGGTCTGTGAACAGTAGACCTCGCGCAGTTATAAACGACAGCGTCCTCTAATACTGTCTATCAGAGTGAATTCAGTTCTGTCCTGTCGGCGAGATATCGATGTGAAAACGACTAATGGCTGCTTAGATTGGTGTATCGACAATGCTAACCATCTGTTGTGGACAACTACTATCATCTAAAGCTGAGTTTTAAGCAGAGAAAAGATAGGAGAAAATATTATGTTACTTTGAGTTATCAATTGCATGCGTCACTATTTGAAATTAATAATCCACTCGACGGCCGATGCATAATAAATAATTATATAGTCTGATTTCTACAGTAAGGCTAGGCACACACCAGTTAGTCAAGATAAGACAAGACATGGTCAGACACGTTTAGTCACAATACTTCACATAGTTGCTTATGAAGACGTGTCTAATTACTATGACTAAACAGTGTGAGTTGCTTCATAAGCAACAATATGAAGTATTGTGACTAAACGTGTCTGACCATGTCTTGTCTTGTATTGAGTAACTGGTGTGCGCCTAGCCTAATATTGGACTATAGAGGAAATTCCTTTCCTTTTATATTATCCTTGATATGCAGAATTTCAAAAAAAACGTTATACATACGTCGACGCGCAATTCAAAAAGTAACATACCTGTCAAATTTCATGAAAATCTATGGCCACGTTTCGCAGTAAATGCGGAACATAAATACATAAATAAATACATATAAAGATAAACGCAAAACTGTCGACTTGAATCTTAGACCTCATTTCGCTCGGTCAATAATAGAATAGATTATTGGTTGTTACATGTATCAATTAATTCAATTCAATTTAATTTTTCATGTTATGCATCTTAAATACATTACAAATGTCACCTCAATATACAGGTAATATAGTCTAAATAATTAAAAAACAAAGTTAATATCACAGGTTAACTATGCTTAATTCATCAATCATGCTGTCAATCAACTGTTTTTGTTAAAAGTCTCTCGCTGTTGACAAAACATGCATGATGAACATGTGTGTGTGTGTGTGTGTGTGTGTGTGTGTGTGTGTGTGTGTGTGTGTGTGTGTGTGTGTGTGTGTGTGTGTGTGTGTGTGGTGTGTATGATGATGAGAATGCATGTACACACATGTTCATCATGCATGTCCTGTCGTTGGTGACACCAGCCTAATAAGCTGCTGTCAAACAGCTGTTTTTCGTTCGAAGCCTTTCGCTTTTATGTCTTTCTCGTTCGAAGACATGTCCGTTCACACACGTTCGACACACTTGTCCTGTCATTAGTGGTCACCCTAAGGATCAACTCACACTTACGCAATTCAGGTCAAGAAGAGACTCGACTCTAGTCGAGAGCATGTGTTTCCAAATGGTGACACTCAGACCAGTCGATTCTAGTCTCCGCGACTGTTACCATTTGAAAACACATGCTCTCGACTAGAGTCGAGTCTCTTCTCGACCTGAGTAGCGTAAGTGTGAGTTGATCCTAAGAGTGTACTTACATACTGTAGTTAGGCTACTAAGTTATTTTTTCATTTTTGAACAGTGTCATTGAGAAAAGATAGCATAAGAAGATATCCCATGGTAAAGACCGTTTATGTTCCATATTTCACTGTTAACTCAAGCCGATAGTCCTAGTAGTTGTGAAGCTATGTGACGCTGGTAGTCTCTCATACTGTGCCGTTCATACACTCTCACCCCAACAAAACAATAATAATAGACAGTAGTCGTCAGAAATCGGCTTGAGTTGAAAAAATCGACTATAAATATGGATCATAAACAACCTATACCATGGGATATCTTCTTATGCTATCGTTTCTCTATAGCATCACCACAATATGATACAGTACCACCACACATAATAAATTATCAACACAATATGATATAGTATCATATCAACTTGATACACAACACCATATTTTGATACAAAACTTCAAACTTTGAATGAATTCTACAAACCATATTTTCTTATGCTATCTTATCTGTATGGTTGTACCTGTGAATGTTATTAGATAGAAATATTGTTTTTACAATTTTAATGATTTAAAAGTGTACTCACTAAGCGGATTGAATTTGATAGCCGTGTTCGAGTTGACGCCGAACGACAGACCTGTGGTCGGCGCAGCAGTGGTCGCGGCGGCGGGCGGAGCGGGGCTGAAGAAGTTCAGCGACTGCGCAGTGGTGGTGGCGACTGCGGCCGGCTTGAGAGGCGTCGCGGCAGCCGTCGGTTTGAGGCCCCCCAGGCTCAGGGAGGGAGCCGACAGTGGAGTAGCGCCGAAAGTAAGTCCTGAGGAGGCTGGTTGGGCCCCGAATGTGAAACCTGTCAATAAAGAATTCAAATTAATGAGAAATTGAATAGAATAATTGGGAAAAATCAAGAAGATCCTGTTCTTATATGGGAGAATTCGATTAGCTTCAATGAGATGTTGTGTAGTTTTTGGTCAGGAGAAAATAAGATTGTCTCACAGCATTATTTGCTAGTTCATTTAGCATTAATCAGTGTGCACAATTTGGAGCGAACTAGCGTTACAGAAATAATTTTAACTATAAAAACTGATTGCTAGAACAATTTTGAGGTTGTAGAAGTTTGAAATTTAAATTTTAACCTTGCTTCAATATGATCAATGCTATACAAACCTCCAGTGGCGGGTGCGGCGGGTTGAGCAGTGGTCGAGGCCCCAAAAGTGAATCCACCAGTTGCTGCGTTGCTAGTGGCAGGAGTGGATGTCCCAAGTGGTAGATTGAAGCCACCTTGGCTCGGAGTTGCAGCTCCAAATGTTCTTTAATTACAAAAAAATACAACAAAAGATTGAATAAATTGCAGAAAAAAGTTTATATTTTTCTTACTATAAGATATACTTGGAAGGAATGTAAATAAATGATGCCGCATATACATGTTGGCCCAGTAAGCTGGCCCAGCCTGGTAAAAGTGCAACTCTTTACAAAGGCCAGTGCTGGGAAACCAAACGTCCACGCACTGGCGTTGGTCGACATTGGTCTTCATTCGGCCAGCATGTAGATGCGGCATTACATTTAAAAATCTGAATGAATTCGAATTGGGAGGCATCAGGCTAGAGATGTTCCAGATTAACTTGGAATTAATTTAAATAGTATATTTTAAAATGAATTAGTTCAGAGTCTTTCAAAGTTTGGAGGGTTGCAGAGAATTGTTCTGTTTCTGAATCAATTTCAAAATACAACAGAAGTATGAGAGGCGATAACTTTGGTAACTGTTGATTAGTAGTTCTAGTATTAGTAAAAATGTAATATAGCTGGTCAAGGCCTAGGATAGGTGTGTTAGCCTAGAATTGATGAGTATAGTTTGGGTACCTAGAGACGTAATGGTATATTGTGAAATGTTTCAATTTAAAAAATAAAAATAATTCAAGATGTTGAGTATTATGTATAAGCATTATTGAGAAGGGTTATTGTATGAGCTTGCCATGAAATACACTGAATAAATTTGAGTATAAATAAAGGTAATACAACCAATACACAAAGTCATCAATTAATTAATATTATAGAATAATATAAAACTCACGTATTGGATCCGAATGAAAATGCAGATTGTGTTGTTGAAGGAGTAGTCGTTGGATTTCCAAAATTAAAAGCCATTTTTAACGACTAATATCTATCAAAAACTATGAAAAAATCTAAAATTTTGAAAGTGTCACTGATACTCGTTTTTGAAAAGTCCAAAATTTTAACAAACAATTAAAAAACTTTTGTACATTATTGAATAATATTGTGATTCGTTGTTTTTCGAGGTTAGAAATTTAATTTCTCTCCAACAGGAAAACAGATTCGATGCTCGATATCTCACCATATCGATATCGATTCGTAAATATCGATATTTTCAAATTTAACGGTTTTTTAATTTTGATAATAATATTATCAAATTATCTTTAAAAGTAATTGTTTTGAAACATTGCCAGTATATATTTCTGAATATAGATCACCTATAATAGTAATTATTACAAATTAGAGGATTGGACATCAAATTTTCATCTTTCTTTCAACATTTTTGGCAAACAGCATTTCTAAGTCCTTACCGCACTAACACCAGATTTAATATTTTCCATTTTCTGTGAGTCGAACCAAGGCTATTAGGACACCATGATTGACCATTAGTGGTGTTCTTGTATAAAGCAAGCTGGGACACCAATACGGTACCGTACCAGTGTGAGACAGACTCCAATAATGCTCTTCTTACTGGTGACCCGAATGAAACACCAGCCGGACATCAAAACTGATGTCCCTAATCCCTAGAGTAATGAACGCAATAAGATCCGTTCAATAGTAGTTTTAATACTAGAGTATGGCCCGGTTGCACAACAGCCGGTTAAATTTTAACCGTGATTAGTTTTACAAGAACCAATCAGAGAAGGCGATTTTGAAAAGACGGCTTCTCTTATTGGTTCTCGTGGAATTAATTACGGTTAAAATTTAACCGCCTGTTGTGCAACCGGCACTAAGACTCCAAAAATCTGGTGTCCCAAAATCTTATACTCACCTAGAGAATTAATGTCCCACGACCCGTTCGGACAATTGGTGTCCCAGCCTTGGTGGCTTATTATAATACGGGTTTTTACTTTGTCTTGATTAAATTTAAAATTACATGTGTAACTCCAGGTTGCAGAAAGCTTCTTTAATTTAATCGTGATTGGCTTGTAGTTCGGGATTTTTTCCTTTGTCTTGATTAAATTTAAAATTACTTTCAGTAATTCAGTATATTCAGTCCATGACCGGCAGTCGCCAGACAGACTTCGTCAAAATATAAAACAATCAAAACACAAATAACGAGAGATGGCCGTAGATAGGTTGTTTCGTGTGGCTCTGTAGATGGACTGCCATAGTAACTCATTAAACATCTCAAACTGGTCTACAAGTCCACTGGTCTCATCATCTCTCAATGAGTAGAGAGGGTAGTTGATAAGTTTTTCTCGAACCAGCCTACAAAACTTCCCATACTCCAACTCACGAACACAAATTGGCAGTCTGTTAAAAATTTTTAGCATCCGTAAGGGGTAGCATTCGTGTGCTTTCGATCATCTGCAGCTTGTCACGTGAGCCGCGTGACCCTCAGAATCCAGTGAAGCTGCTGGGTTTTGTCTTGGACAGCAAACTCAGCTGGAACAGTCATATACAGCAAGTAACCAGTCGACTCTCCCGCATTTGCTTTCTGCTGCTCAAGATGAGGGGCCTGGTGACTGAGAAGTACCTGATAATGATGTATCATGCGCTCTTCCATTGCCACATTACCTATGGCTTGCTTCTGTGGGGTCATTCAGCGGGGGCTACTGATGTGCTGAGACTGCAAAAGAGGGCTATAAGAATTATAACAGGCAGCGATCATCTTGCCCACTGCAAGCCCATCTTTGCTCGCCTTGGTGTACTGACTGTCTTCAGCCATTACATCCTCCTGTGCTTGGTGTATGTCAAGAAGATACAGCATACTCTAGCTGCCCGTAGTGACATCCACCGCCACAACACCAGGCGCAGTGAGCTGTTGGATATCCCCAGGAGACGCCTCCACCGATCACAGGCCAGTTACAGGATTTCAGCCCTGAAATTCTACAACAAGCTGCCTAATAGTGTGAAGCAATTGGATGAGGCCGCCTTCAGGAGAACCGTCCGGAAGCTACTGTGTGCAAAGGCATACTACAGTGTGAACGAATTTATGGGTGATAATTTGAATTTTTATTGAGAGCGTGAGCACTGGATCACTGCCATCTGAACTGTTACAGTTTTTTTCATGTGTTTGTACGTGTTTTGATTTTTTGACGCCATCGATCCCACAATTGTGGGTAATGGATGAAGCTGAAGGTATTAAGGTATTAAGGGCAGGTCAATGTTGCCCCGTCTCCTGGTATTGTGGTGGTGCAGCTGGCCCCTCTCCTGGTAGGCATGAACCTCACTCCTTAGGAGCCGTAGGGAGCTATACTTGTGTAACACCAGTTTGTACAGAAGTCTGTTAATTTTAATCGTGATTGAATTCCACGAGAACCAACAGAGAAGTTTTTTTCAGAAAATAAGGCTTCTCTTTTTGGTTCTCGTAGCATTTAAACGAGATTATAAGTTAACAGACTTTTATGCAACCGCGGGTGTCAATTTTAAAATAGTAGGTTTTAAAAATACTTAGTTTTAGAATATAGTAGGTTTAAAAAATACTATTGACACTTGATGAATATATTTATTATTAAATTAAGAGCAATTTTGTACATTTTTTAAGCAATAACAAACCTTAGACTAAATAACCATCAAGAGAATATATTGGTCAAATACAGTACAGAATCTCTACTAAGTCAATTATGGTCTGTTTGACAAAGTCCTAGATTTAGTTTTCAGTATATCACAGTTGCCAATAATGCTTGATTATTAAATTTGAGTCAATATCTATAAATATCGTCCAATTGACTATCTAAATGAAACAGAAAAAATAGGGATTCATCAGAAAATTTATCAATTTAGATATTCAACTCATGCTTAAAAAGATGATTATTATCCTGCTTCTAAGATGCGGAAAATCTGGCCAACAAACTAAAAAAAACGTCAAGACAATAAAAGGTTGCAGTTAAGTTTATCTGACAGATTAGTCAAGTTCACTGTAGTTGCTTTACTATATCAGCATTTATTTTTTATAATAAATTAATTTGGTGTGTAGCCTTTGCTGGAGAACCCTTTAGTATTTTATGGATGAACAAAGAAAACATTTTAGTACGAGTACTGAATGAAAGGCATACTACTGAACGTCAATACAACTTATACATAAAATTATATCTATTATTGTAAAATACATGGAGGTTGATATATAATGGTCTATAATTTAAATTACATGTCATGAATTATACTATATTATATGTTTGAGGCAGTTGAAAAATAATAAATAACTCTTGACACTTATAAATTCAATTAGATCTCTTGTGAACACCAATTTGAGTAGTGCACCTACTTTAAAGCAGTTGAAAAATAAAAAAGAAGTCTTAACACTTATACATTCAATTAGATATCTTGTGAACATTAATTTGAGTAGGAAACATAAAATAATTTCTAAAATTATATAAAGTAACTTAATATAATTTATTATTATATCCAAGTGATATGAATGTGATGTAGAGTACATAAGGATAAATACAATGATTATAATCATAGGCTTCATGAAAAATAAACCGAATATACTTTCCTCCTATGGTTTTTTTCAATGGGTTTGGAGTAGAGCTTCTCCAAACTGTGATAAACTGAGGGTTGAGAACAACACAGGAAAAGGTTACTAAGAAATTTTGTACACAAATAAATCGTCTCAGATAAACCATATAGAGATACAGTGACTCTAATTTCCTTAGAGCGAGAGCAAAGTCTATCTAGAGTCAACACTGGTGAATTATCTCTCCAAACTCTTGATTTAAGGCAATTTGTTTGACAAAACACCGGTTGCATGTTCGTCTACTTAATTTAACCGCTGTAAAATGACATGATAGCACAGTCGTTAAATGTGTTCATTGGTTCTCCTGGAATTTCTTCCGTTAGGTGACATAATTTTACATTGGTTAAATTTAATTGACAAACATTCTACCGGAGTTTGAACCCAATGAATGCTCATGAATAAAGTAATGAATTTATGAAAAACGAAAAGTGAATAGTTTATAATAACGGGGACAATGATTTATTTAATCAAAAAGTGATTTTGACAAGAATATATCAAAGCAATGATATCAACCATACAAATATTATTAGAACTGCATCACGGTACAGTATTTGATAAGAGTAAATATTCACTCAAGAAATGTAGTGATACTGATGTATTTGCACGAAATAGACTATAATAAATAGTTTAAAAACAAATAGTTTGACAAATGATAGTGCTACAATGAGAGTACAAGTATGGGTTAAAAAAGATATAAGTAAATAAATATGGTTTAAAAACACAAAATAAATAGTTGACAACACAAATTTACACACAGTATGATTTTCCAGAATTCATATTTGTTCCGAAGCAAAGCTCAGCTTTTACACTAAATGTTTTCCAAAACAGAAAAGTGTTCCCAAATTAAGCTCAGCTCAAAACGTTACGAATTTCAAATTGAAACCCCAAATTTGTTTCAGAACTAAACCAAGCTTTCAGACTGTACAATTTACAAATTGAAACTCCCAAATTTGTTCCAAAGCTAAGCTCAGACCAACACGTTACAAATTTCAAATTGGAAACCCGAATTTGTTCCAAAATTATCCTCACCTTTCACTCTGTATGATATTCAAATTGAAACCCCGAGTTTGCTCAGAAAATAACCTCAGCTTTTCATATTGATTATTACTGTTTTAGCAGTTTCTATAATTTGAAACCCCAAATTTGTTCCGAAATAAACTCAGCTTTTCATATTGATTACTACTGTTTTAGCAGTTTCTACAATGTAGGATTTCCACACTTCAATTCAACAAAACAGCCCCAAAACTAAGCTCAATAACTCTCACACTAAACTATCTGCAAACTGAAACCCCCATTTCGTTCCAAAACTAAACTCAGTTTACACACTGTGAGATTTTTCAAACTTCAATTTTGCAAAACTGTCCGAAAACGGAGCTTAATTCTCACACTGAACGATTTCCAAACTCAAATCTTTAAAACTGATCCAACTCTTTTACCCAGCAATAATTTTCAATAAGAAACCCCCAAATTCGTTCCAAAACTAAACTCAGTTTACACACTGTGAGATTATTCAAACTTCAATTTTGCAAAACTGTCCGAAAACTGAGATCAACTCTAACACTGTATGATTTCCGAAATTCAAATCTTTAACCCCCAATATGTTCCAAAACTAGACTCAGTTTACCTAATGAGAGATTTTTCAAACTTCAATTTTGCAAAACCGCCCCAAAACTGCGCTTGACTCTCTAACTGAACTGTCCTCGTAGCCCGATTTCATCCTGTATCAGATTTTTTAAATTGAAACCCCAAATTTGTTCTGAAACTGAGCTCAACTCTCTTACTGAACTGTCCTGTGTTCGAACCCCCGAATCTATCCTCCAACCAACTCTCATATTTCCACAGAAATCAACAACAGGTTTCGTCACCTTAGATTTTTAAATAGAAACCCCCAATTTGTTTCGAAACTGAGCTCAACTCTAATTGAAGTGACCTGTGTTCGAACCCCGAATCTAACCTCCAACCAACTCTCACCTCTCTACAGATATCACCTCGTCATCATCTATCTTCAAAACCTCGATGTCATCCAACCCTCAGCTCTCCACAAAAATGACGTCATCATCCACATCAACCGGTTTTGTCACCTTGAACTTCGCAAACCGTTCACTCAGCACTTTCATGACGTCCTTGTGCGCCAATTTGTCGTTCTCCTGTCGCACCTTGGCGTAGTTCTCCTTGACAAAGAGCGCAAACCCGGTCGGCGCCCTCACGGCACGTGTCGTGCTCGTCGATGTCGTTGCCGTGTCGGACTCTTTGTCGTTGCCTGGTCGTTTCCTGGTGCCCGTCTTTCTGTCCTTGTCGGTCGTTTCTCTCACGTTGACGAGCAGCTCGAATTTGCCGTAGCAGTAACCGCAACGCTTGTGCTCGATGTCTAGTGATTTTGAGTGTCTCCCGACGCTACAACACAGAAAACAAACACACATTTAAATCAATCTACTAGGTATTAGCTTAGAGAAAAGACAGCATAAGGCTCAACTCACACTTACGCCACTCAGGTCGAGAAGAGACTGGACTCTAGTCGAGAGCATGTGTTTCAAATGGTGACACTCAGACCAGTCGATTCTAAAGTGCGAGATAAATTACTTTTAACACGGCTCTTTCTCGAAGACGGAGAGGTCCGATGCTCTATCCTCCACTAATCACTCCCACTACCTAGCAGCATTCTCCTTCTTTTGTGTCTGAGTGAGAGCTTTGTAACGCGACGCGGCAACACTCCCCTCCATCTATTGCTGGCAATGTTCCAGGTACTGGTCAGCAGGTATATTGGTTTGTGTATGTTACAGAGATGTTTTCACTTTTCATCACAAAAGCATTAAGCAAAATGACACGGCGCATCCAATTGTGCGCAGGATGTCCGTCTGTGTCCACGCTACAAACTGTGGAGGGAGAAATGGGTTTCTCCTCTTCATGTTAAAAGTAATTTATCTCGCACTTTAGTCTCCGCGACGTCACCATTTGGAAACGCATGCTCTCCACTAGAGTCAAGTCTCTTCTTAACCTGAGTCGCGTAAGTGTAGAATAGAATAGAATAGAGTGTGAGTTGAGCATAGGAGTATATCTAATGTTATAAGCCGATTACATTTCAAATTTCAACTGTCAACTCAAGCCGATAGTCCTAGTAGTTGTTTTTGGAGAAGCTATGTGACACTGGTAGTCTCTCATACCGTGCCGCTCTTACACTCTCACCCGGCCAAAAGAGTAATAAAGCCTGGTTTTTATTAGTAGAGTTAGTGGTAGAGTTCCCTGGGCAAGTACTAACTATCTTGTGAACTCTCCTAATGAAAACGTTCATGGTAGAGTACTAATTCTAGTAGAGTAGAGTGGGATAGCACCGTGGGATAGTACTCTACCACTTGCCTTCCCCAACACCGCTTCTCACTCTACTCTACCACTACTATGCTAATGAAAAGAGTCTCGAGCTAGTAGAGTAGAGTCGGGCCGTAGTCTATCAAGTTCAAGAAGTATTGTTATCTATTAAAAGATATTAATTTATTGAAATTAATTAAAAAGTGTTCAAGTGTTAATTTATGAAAAAGTATTGACATTTTAAGGTTAGTTCTGTTCACTAGACAACACACTTTACCTACTATTCTCAAATTTAGTGAAAACAGCTACTCAACCAAGTAAGTAGAGTAGAGTTAGCTCAGTAGAGTTATTATGCCAGTTACTCGACCACTAAAAAAAGGTCTTCAGGAACAACCCAGGAGGGAGAAGGCTGAGAGGACGTCCAAGAAAGCGTTGGCTGGAGGATTTGGAGGACGATATTAGGAAGCTGGGTGTCAGGGGATGGAGACGTAAGGCTGCCGATAGAGACGAATGGAGAGGCTTTTTGAAGGAGGTCAAGGATCTGAATGAGCTTTAGCGACAAGGAGTAAGTAAGCAGTACTCGACCACTAACTCTACTAGTGAAAACCAGGCTTAATAGACAGTAATCGACGTTTAAATCAATGTATCAGGCTCCCTATCAGTTTCCCTATCAATAGAAACTTTCATTAATTCGTTTTTCCTCCACCTACTGTCTAAAGTACTTACTTTACTCCCTGAAACATAATACTAAAGTGTCACTTTTTCGCTCTCGGTAGTAAAAAACAGAAAAACTCCCTAGGGAGGAAAAGTGACTCCATTTAAATAACATGGGAAGCATCTCTATTTTAAAAACTTACATTATAATAGGTTAGAAGGTCTAAGCTCAGATGAGAAAGCATAAAGAGGTGTCTGTCATTGAGTCAACTGAATTCAATACCACAACCAGAAATTTGATCAACTCATGAAATATATGTTTGTATGATATTATATTCTTAATATTAGTAGACGATAAAACTTTATACAATTTTTAAAATATTTTATTCTATTCAAAATACCAGCCAACAAATATTTTTTTATCTGCAATTCAAATCAAATCTGAACCGCGTGATCTGGAGTCAGCCATTTTTGGTAGACACCCAGCTGATATAACTGTTACAACTTTTGCCGATGGATAGCGCAATCGGCAGTGCCAATCAGACGACCGGTTTTTAGGTTTTAGATTTTAGGTTATGTTGTTAGGAAACATTGTCACCAATACGTAAGTTATTAAAATGATTTAATTTGCAGTTTCTATAAAAAAATGAAGATGGAGGAAAAATGTTGTGTACATCACGAGTGAAAAATACTTTTTCTCCCTCAGGAAAATTGTTGCCCTCGGCTTCGCCTCGGGCGTCAAACTTTTCCCACAGGGAGAAAAAGTCGTACTTTTCACTCTAGATATACAAATAACTATAGTTCATCGATTATTACCTGTTCCGACATGTTAATATTTTACCTCAGCTAATAACTGAAGATTGACTGACTAATGAAGACAAAGCTGCATTATGAACACACAATGATAATACTATTGATGATCTTTTTATGAATTATAATCTAATATATATTTTTATGAATTGAAAATATATATTACCTGTATCCACAGCCGAGGCACTTGTAGGAGTATTTAGTTTTGATCTTATAATCGTGACATACTGTGATACGAGGAAGCTCCGGAAACCGACGCATAGCCTGCAAAGTCCTGTAACATAAATAATAGGGAATGAAAAAAATGAAAATACTCTTCATTAGACGGATTTCAGACCTTTAAGTCTTCTCTCCCTCTCAACCAATCATTATTCAAAAACAACATAATATAAACAAGTATTATTCTTAGCGAAGAATACACTCCGGGTCCTGTAGCTTTGCCTATCGGCGGAGGGCCGCTAGACTACAATCCTACCCGTTCAAAAACATCGAACATTTTTGAAAATGTATCTTCCCAAAAGCAACAAATGCTCTTTTGTATCTTCTCAAAAACAACGTGTTGAATCCGAAAAGATACACAAGGAGCTTTTTGAAGTTATGTACTTTTAGCACAACACAGCCTATCAGCTGACATTCTTCAACAAGCTCTTTCCATGGTTGGTGATACGTTGCAGCTCTCTCATTCATGAAGAATCTCTGTGTGTAGGGAGCTTCCTACATCTAGGTATCTAGGGTCTCTGAAGCCTGATGTTTTTGCAAAGCCGTGAATATTACCCCGCGAACCATACCTTCCTTATATATTATGCCGTTTCAAGTCACAAAGGCAAAGCTAAGGGACGCGTAATGTCAATCAATCAAATAGTTCTTTATTTATCATTGCATTTATACAATATAAATAGTGTCATAAAATAATTAAATAAAATAATAATTATCAATAATCAGTTTTCCATCTTTACCTATTTATTACTTCTCTTTTAATAGCCTATAGGATTAGATTATCATTATAACTATTATTACTACATTTATTATGATCATTATATTACATTATTTCACTGAAATCGGGACTATTCACTAGATATGAGTTTTCTACAACGAAAATCAATTATTGTTCAATATTATTATAATTTATTATACCCGAATAAATTTAATAATAATGTATTTTGTTTGGTAATTATATTATTGTCTTACAAATATCTGCATAATTTATATCGGCTAGCGCACAAGTTCTTAACTTATGCTAGTCGAACCTCGAATTGATAAAAAAGCTTGATGTTTTGCTTTCTCTATTTACTAATTTGATTGA
The DNA here is from genome assembly GCF_014356525.2 of Nilaparvata lugens. Taxonomy (NCBI): domain Eukaryota; kingdom Metazoa; phylum Arthropoda; class Insecta; order Hemiptera; family Delphacidae; genus Nilaparvata; species Nilaparvata lugens. The sequence goes on from NC_052515.1 coordinate 3,593,463, forward strand.
CATATTGTGTTTTATTACCGAAATATTATTTTCAAAGTCAAATTGTATTTAGAGGACAATTCATATAATTGTAATGTATTTTATGGCAAATAAATTGATTTTGATTTTGAGTTTAGAAAGACTTGTGTAGAATATGGGCTAATTGAAATTAAATAATTTTTAAGATTTGTTACCCTTGAATGAGCTGAGTTGGCCAGTTCAAATTATTGTATAATACTACTTTTATGGTAAATGTAAATACATTTTGGTAAAATAATAGATCAAAACCATCCAGACTCGATTAAAGAAGTGATTAAACTGGAATTCTAGTGCAATAAGGAATTTAAACTTGGCTGTAAAGCAATTGCAATACTCGGATTTCCTCTCTAGATGTTAAGGTGCGTACAGACTTTCGCTCTGCTCCGCAACCGAACGTCACTCCAGCAGAGCGATTGATGATCGACCGGCGAGCAACAGTGGTTCGACCGGGGAACGCGAGAAGATCTAACATCTTCCGTAACGTTCATGATGGGTGCGTGGGCGGAGCGACTGTGGTTCGATGGTGGTACGAGGGAGGAGCGTGCTCGGTGCGGGTTGGAAGCGCGAATATGTGTACGCAGCTTAAAGCTAACATCCAGCTCTATCCAGAAAACTAAAGGCAAACATAGCTGTCTTATGTAGGCCTTTCTATAAAAGATTCTTGATCAATGTATCTTTCCAAGAATATAAAGAGTTGTAACAGTTACTTTGATCAAATATCGTTTCAATTCATTCATGAAATACGCACCATCCTTCTATCTGATATGAATTGGTAACCTATTGAAGAACTTAGCAACCATGTAGGAGGGACGTTTTTTAAAGAATTTTCTCCTACGTTGTTAAAGGGCATACGTTCTTCTTGAGCGGGTATGATATTAATGATTGACATAACCTTCATTTTTGAATTTTAGAGTCAGAATACATTCCATTATATAGAGTCCATAAACGGTCAAGATGTTGAGGCTTTTAAATTTCTCTCGTACAGACTCTCTGAAACCTACCCACAGTATACATACAGTACGGAAACTTGGCTATACCCTGACGCCAAAATCCGCCATCTTGTTAGGAAGCGCCGCATTGTAATAGTATTGATGGTAGGTTCGGATCACTTTAATGATCCGGATCAATTGATCTCGTTCACTGCCACGAGCCATTCAGAAGACCAGGATTGGAACTTCCCAAGGTCACGTGACGTGTTTAGTATTGGGGTCATGTAAAAAGCATTTGGTAAGATAGGCGTTTGATTACAAGTTTCCATTCTGTATATATTCTGTGACCTAGCCTCAAGATTATTCTTACTGCTTTTTTCTGTAATATAAATAATTTTTTCAAGTTTCCAAGAGATGCTCCTCCATAGAGACCTATTCCAAAAGACTGTAACTACTTTTTAGCGAAAAGTACATGTATAAGCATGTTTGAGCCGCGTTCCGTATTCATAAACGCTGCTCAAATATAAATAGAGTCTGTGATTAGCCAAGTAAAATAGATAGTGACGCTTCCGCATTGTAAAGTCTGAAGCATCTCAAGTGTGCTTATTGTTAAGTTGAAATATGCTTGTAAGTGAGGTTTTGTACAGTGTCAGTTTGAACTAAATTTCATTTTAATCTGGATTAAATCCATATCAAGTCTCGTTCTTTAAAATGTGGTTCATTTTAAGTTTAGGCCACCAGCTGATTAAATTCAGATTTATTTTATTTATTTATATTTTTTTACAGAGAAGCACTGATTGGGAGAGAAAAACTAAGGATACTCCTTGTACTATTTCTCTCCCAAATTTCGATAACACTTTAAAACTCCAAAATAGGGTTATGGTTTCACTTTTTTCAGATTGAGCTTTGACTGTGCAAACGCTCCTAAGAGTGTGTGTATGAAATGATTGAATAACTTGAGGATGAAGTAGATAGAGAGAGATAGAAAGAGAAAGAGAAGTGAATAGTTTTGGGTACCAATTCTTCCAAGTAGGTCCATGTGCATCCTTGACTCCATCCAATAGCCAGGTGGCAGCGTGACACATCTCGTGTATTAACGTGTCTCTCAGACGGTCCGGGGCGTCCAATATCTACCAAAAATATAAAATCACTCAATAAAAAAACAATGAATGAGTTTAAATTAAGATTAAATATCACTTTCTCTAGATTTGTTCTATCCTTGTCTATCTTTCAACAAGGGAGGTAACGCTATCATTTTCTAGCACTGGAAGAAGAGCAGTTTTGGGCTAAGCCTCTTGCTTTCTCTCTAAAGTGTATAATTTGTTATTGTATTTATAAATTAATAATATGGGGGCACCGAGCTTCGCTCGTTTTTTTTAATTAATTGATAAATAGAACACAATTCTCTAAAATGATCGTGTTTATATTTCACAGCTGGCTATATGTCATCTTATGAATTTCGGGGATGCCATATTTTGATTTTTCACATACTCACTCGCTCACTCACTTTTTTACTATCCACAGCTGTTTCAGCCAAGGATGAATTATCCTTTTAATGTCCTTTAGCGAGTTTTCACAGGGATGAGACCTAGTGCAATCGAATTTTTATATCATAAACCTACTATGTTCCAAATTTCGTGTAAATCGTTAGAGCCGTTTTCGAGATCCGTCAAACATACATAACCAGATATAAAAATATATACAGAAATTGCTCGCTTAATATGATAGGATGTTTCATAAAATCGTTTCACTTATATGGGCTACTTTATTCATTTCAACTTGAAAATGACCTATGGTCGAAACTAGTCGTTAAAATATATCAAAGTTTTTAATAAAGGGTATTACAAGTTGTTATATTGTTTTTACACATATGAATATGTTTTTATTTGATGGATTACAAGTGTGAGATTACATAACCTTATCTTTTGGACAACATTAACATTTTATCAAAATTTTTGGAGAGAAATAGTACAGGCTCAGCCTAGTTTTTCCTCCAATGTCATAATTGTATTATGATTATAGTATTTCATACAATAAATGGAAATGGATAAATGAACGAGTTTCAACAACATACCTTACTAGAGAGCTGGATACGCGCAGATCTAGTTATTTCACCTCCTCTGATTGTTCTTTTATTGAAGCAATAGCCAGACGTACTTCTCATTCTACTGTTCCATTCGATCGGGAAATCCTCAGGGAGCTAGAAATTGAAATAAACAAGAAAATTAAATAACAACGCAGTAAAATACATTATAATAGTAACAGTATTGTGCTTTTATTCTGATTTTTTTTTGTGCTGATAGAGAAAAGATAGCATAAGCAGATATTCTAGGATATATGGCGTTTATGTTCCAAATGTCACTGTTGACTCAAGCCGACAGTTTTTGTTGAAGCTATGTGACGCTGGTAGTCTCTCATACTGTGCCGTTTTTACTCTCTCACCCTAACCACCTAACACAGTGAAGGTGCGATTCCTCAGGTGTGCCGTCCACTAGAACCGATTTCGTCCGAACTAGCATCCGCCGAAAACTACCGAACTCGTCCGAACGATCCCCCAACAAAGAAAGGAACAGATGATCATCCTTTGCAACAGGTTCATACGTCCGTGCACGGTAAATGGGATTTTCCGGCTCTATCCGGCCGAACTAGCTAGTCGTCGATCTGAGACAACAACTAGTGTTCCCAACCTAAAATTGTTCCACAGTCTTGTTTGTTTTTTGAAGTTGATCTGTTTTATAAATTTGTATTTTTGGGGATATTCGAGACAAAAGATATCATCGTCGTGATGTTCAAAGGAATTTGTGGACAAAGATTGGTGAACAAATAGGATCTGAAGGTATGATTATTGTAATGAATAACTAATTTAGTAGATATCTGTTTATTCAATTTTAAAAATCGCAATATAATTGTTTATGGAAAATTTTGGTGGCTATGATAGTAGTTAATTCAATAATTGGCAACCAGCCAACTTCTGAAATAGACTGACGTAAACGGTTCCAATGGACGACCATATTCGGCCGGCAGATTCGTCCGATCCAACGGTTGATTGGATCGGTTGAATACGGTTCCATTGGACGGTTACTCTTAGAGGTGTGTTGACACGCGCAGCTATAAGCAGGCAGCTCAACACGCGCCATTCGAGACGTGTTGCCTCTAAGGAATTGCACCTTTGTAGCCAAGCCAAAAAAAAATCGTTTTTCAGACGAGTCGGTAGGACATGAAACTTTCCGATTGGCTGATTGGATTGGCGTTCGGGAATCAGCAGATAATCAGCCTGACGAAGAGCTTCATGCCCTACCCACTCGTCTGAAAAAAAACGCCTCATGTGACTTGGCCCTGTTAATCTACAATATTACAAACTACAATAATAATAAAAAATAGTCGACAGTAATCAACGATAATCAGCTTGAACAAACATTTAAATTTGGAACACAAACGCTCTATACAATGAGATATCTTCTTAAGCTATTCTTTCTCTATGATAATTTTTCTTCTTAGGGTAACCGTCCACTGCAACCGTATTCAACCGATCGGACGAATCTGCGCTGGCCGTTAATTCGGCCGAATTTGGTCGTCCATTGGAACCGTTTTCGTCAGTCTAGTTCAGTAGTTGGCTGGTTGCCAATTATTGAATTAACTACTATCATAGCCACCAAAACTTTTCATAAACAATGATTCTATTGAAATTTTGAAAATTGAATAAACAAATATTTACTGAATTAGTTATTCATTACAATAATCTTATCTTCAGATCCTATTTGTTCAGCAATCTTTGTCCACAGATTCCTTTGAACATCACGACAATGAAATCTTTTGTCTCACATATCCCACAATGGAACATGCTCTTGAACCAAACTTATCAACTTTTCATTGTCCATAGTTAAAACTTTATAAAACAGACAAGTTCAAAAAACAAAAACAGACAAGACTGTAAAACAATTTTGAGGTTAGGATGATGTTGTCTCAGCTCGACTTCGGCCGAATAGAGCCGGAAAGTCCCATTCAATTAGGATCGAAAACTTGGTCGGCCGGACACGGCCGTGCACGGACGTACGAACCTGTTGCAATGGACGAGCATCTAGAGTTTCTTTGTTGGGGGATCGTTCGGACGAGTTCGGTAGTTTTCGGCCGATGCTAGTTCGGACAAAATCGGTTCCAGTGGACGGCCCACCCTAAGGTGCCTGTCCGTTTCAAACGTTGGCGATCATATTGGCTATGATAACTTCGTTAGTTGCGCGCTCAATGTTGAAATTAACAAATGGATAAAGAGTGAATGACAACTTACCCTATTTTGGAAAACCTCTCGATTGTAAAGTGCAAACAACTTTTTGGCCAGTTCTTCTTTCAATTTTTTGAAACTCTTCTTGTACTGCGCTGCATCCGGATGGCATCGATCTCCATCGTCCAGTACTGCAAAACACAACCAATCAATGCTGACTGTTTGAAAAGAATCTTACTAAAGATAATAAAAATATTGGTGATTCCACTACAGTACATTCAAACTACTAGTATAAGCTGTTGATATTAATTCTGCCGACGTGTAGCAAGAAGTTATCATGTATTCTATAGTGAGGTCCACATTATAATGGCAGTGGAGAAAGATAGGAGAACAGCGTTGCCGATTCTCTGCCTTGCCACTTCCTTCTATAGAGGATAGCTGATACCGGTGTATCTGATATAATATTAACTGTTCATCCTTCTTTAAAATAATCCATTTTTTCTCAAGAAAATATATTTTACAACGATTGAATAATAAACTTCCATAATTAAGATAAAATATTATGTTAATTATACTTCTTGATTGTTAAAAATCGATCTGGCAAAGTTTGTTGTGTGATAGAAGAATAGCTCTATTAGCTTTATCGAATGATAGATAAGGTGAGCCGGATACACAAGGTTGTGTCAGTCGGATAGACAAGGATAGCAACACCAATGTTACTCAAATACTGCCATTATAACGTGAATCTTACTATATGCATTTTAAATATAGGTAATTCCTCCACAGTAGACCTTCATTTAAACTATTAATTGTGCATTTCAGTTTTGCCGACGTTTAGCAAGAAGTTATCATGTAGGCTATTCTATAGTGAGGTCCACATTATAATGGCAGTGGAGGAAGATAGGAGAACAGCGTTGCCGATTCTCTGCCTTGTCACTTCCTTCTATAGAGGATAGCTGATACCGGTGTATCTGATATAATATTAACTGTTCATCCTTCTTTAAAATAATCCATTTTTTCTCAAGAAAATATATTTTACAACGATTGAATAATAAACTTCCATAATTAAGATAAAATATTATGTTAATTATACTTCTTGATTGTTAAAAACCGATCTGGCAAAGTTTGTTGTGTAATAGAAGAATAGCTCTATTAGCTTTATCAAATGATAGATAAGGTGAGCCGGATACACAAGGTTGTGTCAGTCGGATAGACAAGGATAGCAACACCAATGTTAATCAAATACTGCCATTATAACGTGAATCTTACTATAGACATTTTAAATATAGGTAATTCCTCCACAGTAGGCCTTCATTTAAACTATTAATTGTGCATTTCAGTTTTGCCGACGTTTAGCAAGAAATTATAATGTAGTTACTTTATTTGATTACACATTGGATTTTATCAAGGTGTATCGACCATTACATTTTCAAATGAAATCAATTTATTTTCCATTTTTTACAGTATATACAGAGCATGAAATTACCTTAGTTACGGAAATAATTACAATATAACTAAAAACCACAATCATACCCTACTTTTACCAGTATCAGAAGACTATTGTATTATATTCTTTTGTGCAATTATGATTGATTTGATGTAAGGGAAGTCCAGTCCCACAAGATGTCAAATTACCAATCGATAACTTAATAATAAGTAATTAAACAGAAACGATAAAACCCAACTTTCAATGTTAAAACTAGCTTGACTTATATGATTAAGGGCCGGCTTCCGAGCTCGGGATTTAGCTAAGTTCTAGACTTTAAACAGCTGAAGCCAGAATATTGGCTTTCCGAAACGGGACGTAGTTGCAGTCGACGTCTAAATTAAATTTCGAAAACAAGAAAATTGAACACAAAATAAAATAAAGAGAGAATAGTGTAAAGTTTCAGATATTTTGAGTAGATGAAAACACAAATTTAAATTGTCAACCATTTTTTATTATTATAATATAAACAGAACCTGGTTTCGTGGCTTTACCAGCCCACATCTTCAGCTGTTTGTTTACAACTAACTTACTGTCTACACAAGAGGAAATGGGGGAGGAGGAAGTGATTTACTGTTTCACTGAAAGATTCACTTCCTCATCCGCCATTTTCTCTTGTGTAGACAGTAAGTTAGTTGTAAACAAACAGCTGAAGATGTGGGCTGGTAAGCCACGAAACCAGGTTCTGTTTATATTATAATAATAAAAATATGGTGTGGCGCACTCACACAACTTTCCTTGCCGTTATGAAAATTGATCACCTGACGCTAGTGTACCCGCGCATCTCAAGTCTACTATTCAAAGATTTGAGCCAGCTGGTAACAGGGCAATAACGCTGGTAACACATGAGGTCTGCTATCTCTTCATAGTGAATGATTTAATAGAATCAACAATAATTTGCAATTGAATAATCACATTTTCTCGAATTTAAAGCTTATTTTCAAATTTAGGTGAAAATGTTACTAAAAATTAATTGTAGAGATTTTCATGCTCAATCTACTCCACTAGATTTTTTTGTTTCAATTGTATTGTAAGCCTGATAATTGGGAATCTATCTGCATTGATGGGGCGGAGCTCCTGAAATTTTTATAGATATGGGACTTGTGGCAGTTGATAGAGCTTATCGATGACTATTTTAAGAATGAATTTGATCAAAATCGTTGGAGCCGTTTCCGAGAAAATCACGAAAAACCCTGTTTTTGACAGCATTTTCGCCATTTTAGCCGCCATCTTGAATTGCATTTGATCGAAATTGTTTGTGTCGGATCCTTATAGTGAAAGGACCTTAAGTTCCAAATTTCAAGTCATTCCGTTAATTGAGAGATGAGATATCGTGTACACATACACTCATACACACACACACACATACACACACACACACACACACACACACACACACACACACATACAGACCAATACCCAAAAACCAGTTTTTTGGACTCAGGGGACCTTGAAACGTATAGAAATATAGAAATTGGGGTACCTTAATTTTTTTCGGAAAGCAATACTTTCCTTACCTATGGTAATAGGGCAAGGAAAGTAAAAAGTGGTTGACAATTTGACAGTTTTCTTTACGGAAAAGTACCACAACATCACTCACAACACAACTGTAAGGTATTTTGAATTACTTAGAAATGTTTCATTTCGTCAAGAAAAAACGTTTCTAATTACAGAAATGAGAAAATAAAGATGATCATAAAAACTGCGACTACGCCCAGTTTCAGAAAGCCGTTTTTCTGACTCTAGGTGTTTAAAGTCCAGAACTTAGCTAAATCCCGAGCTCGAAAATCGGCCCTTTACCTATTTGTAATTTGATTTATTTTATTTATTTATTGTATAAAATACTATAATCATAATACAATTATGACATTGGAGGAAATCTAGGCTGAGCCTGTACTATTTCTCTCCAAAAATTTTGATAAAATGTTAATGTTGTCCAAAAGATAAGGTTATATAGTCACACACTGCTTCGTCACTTGATTTTTGGTCTAGAAATGATGATTGCATCTAGCTTACCTGACAAAGAGCTGAGGAAAGACAAGGTTTTAGCCGGCGTTTTCGAAAACAGCTCCTTCCTAAGTTTGGCAGAAGACGGTGTGGCAGAATCACCGGTTGGTTTCTGAGAGGTCAACTGTATCTTGATCACTTTCTTCGTGCTGCTTTTGGTACTGTCTGTACTGGGTGTAGTCGGCACTAGTTTCTTGTTATCGTTGATGCGCTTGATCTGCTCAATCACCTTGAAAGAAAGTTGAAAGTTTTTCAAATTAAAAAAGAAAAGCTGTCTTCGAAAGAATTTGAGACTTTTTCACAATACTTGAAACAGTTTATTCCTAAACCTTTTAATAAGGGAAGTTGAGTTTATACTTTAAAATAGCAATATTTTGATATTATTAGAAGAATTTAATTCTTGAATAATAAACACAAATAATGAAAAGTTATTTGATCAGCTGTTTTAGCACACTTGAAATTTTAGGTGCATTTTCGTTTGTGTGTCAACTTCCGCATTGTAGACATTCATATTGTCCAAATTTCAAGTGTGCTAAAACAGCTGATCAAATAACTTTTCATTATTTGTGTTTATTATTCAAGAATAAAAACATTTCTAATATTTATCAACATATTGTCATTTAAAAGTATAAACTCAAGATCCCCCATTAAAACGTAATTCAACATAATCTTTTAGGTTATTTAGACAAATTGAAATCTACCCAATGTGAGATCCTCACCCTGTCGTGGTCATTTACGCACAAAGGAAACCCCAGCTTTAGGTGGGTTACGAACAACCGGGAAGCGATTTTTGCCACAATTTCTCAATCTAGCAAGTAGGTAATTATTGATGTTTTGTATCAATAAATTTAAAATAATTGTACGTTCTTATCCTTTATTTCTGTAAGTACTGGGTTAGCCAGTGAAACGGGAAGATTTGAGATGGCCTTGACAGTTGGAATGTGAGTGGTGGGGGTAATAATGGCCGGCTCCGGTCTATCTGCGTGTCCAGCCATTTAGTTGAGATGGATCGTTGGACGGGTGAACATCGCGGCTACGCGGTTAAAGCGTATTATACGAATGGTGAGAGTTTGGTGAAAACGCGACGTGATTTCCGACGCCATTTCAACATACCGCGCAACAGGCCTGTTCCTTCGGATAACGCAATTCGTTCGTGGATAAACAACCTTGACCAAACTGGATCAACGTCTAAAAAACGAGGTGGGAGTGCAAAAACCGTTCGAACCCCTCAAAACATCGCTCCTGTTCAGCATGCAGTGCTCAAAAATCCACGCCGATCTGCCAAACAACATGCTCTACGCCTTGCAATAAGTAACACATCAGTGAGAAGGATTCTTCATAATGATTTACATTTTCACCCATTCAAAATACAGATTGTGCAATCTCTCAAACCAACTGACAATGAGAAACGATTACAATTTTGTGAGGAAATGGTCAGAAGACTTGAAGAAAATGTCAACCAAGTAAACAACTAGTGGATGAGCGATGAGGCGCATTTCCACCTCTCTGGTTTTGTTAATAAACAAAACTTCAGATACTGGTCGGAGGAAAACCCTGGCGCACTTCATCAAACGCCTCTTCATGCTGGAATGGTGACGGTTTGGTGCGCAATGTCGGCAAGAGGAATCATAGGCCCATTTTTCTTTGAGGATATCAATGGAAGTGCTGTGACTGTTAACTCTGTGCGTTACGTTGCAATGATCCAGAACTTTCTTACGCCACAACTCGCCCGTTTTCCAGTGAATGAACACACAATGTTCCAACAAGATGGGGCAACAAGCCACACTGCAAGAGTTGCCATGAATGCTGTGAATGCTATATCCCTTGGCCCCTTCGCTCTCCAGATTTGACAGCCTGCGACTTTTTTCTTGGGGTTACTTAAAAACAAGAGTTTTTCAGAACGATCCACCTAGAACTATCCCAGCCCTAAAACAACGAATTCGGGACGAAATCGAAGGAATAACAGTCAATATGCTGCAAAATGTCATGAGAAACTTGCAGGCCCGGCTGTAGCAGTGCATAGATTCCAATGGAGGACATTTGACAAATGTTATTTTCAAAAAATATTTTTTTTTACTTATTGTACAGTAAATGGCTACCTTTTTCCTTATTATTTATAACAAGTAAATAATAATAGTTATTTGTGCAACTAGTGCGCAAAGTGACAGTTTGCTGCACCGAAAGAAACGTTTACGCCCGAGCCGTAGGCGAGGGCGGAATGGTTTCTTGAGTGCAGCAAACGAACTTTGCGCACGTATTTCACATTAAATTTTTCCTACAGTTACCATTGAATATGAAAAGTGGGTAATTATGGGTAAAATTGCCTGAATAATGTAGTAGTGTTTGAATGGCGGGGGGCAGTTGTGTGGTGTGTGCTGTGGTGGCACTGTGCTGTCGTTGTCCTCCATTATAATATCTACTTAATAATTAGCGCGTTGTGCTTCGTTGCACCTCTGCTCACTATAGCAGCCACAGCAGTCACTGTTACCAACTTCATTTTGATTTTGCTGCACTGGTGCTCCATATAACCTACTAAGTATTTTGCGTTGTCATGCTGCAAATCTGGAGTACGCAAAGTACTCACTTTGCGCACTAGTGCGGAAAAGTGATTCTTTGCAGCCTGCAATCAGTGCACAAATGGTCACTTTTCAGGGTATCTGTAGGATTAAGAATTAGTTACTTATTAAAATCTTCCCGTTTCACTGGCTAACACTGTACATAACAGAGTATGTTTTACAGTCGTAATATTATAAATTCGAGTTTTCTGAATGAACTCCTCTGGTCGTGTTGTACCCCAGGACCAGAGAAATTACAATCATTTCTAATTCAATCACTCAAGTGATTATTATATGTTTATTATAATTACCTTGTCCTCATGCGACTTCTTCACACTGTTCCCCTTCTTAGCGCTCTTCTTTGTCTTGCTACCACCCAGAAAGTGTTTGGGCGATATGCGGAAGGGCAGGTGCTTTTTGGAAATTTTGTCGGGGGTTCGTTTTTTGGGCTTGGTGTGCGGCTTTTTGGGTTTTCTAATAGCAGCTCGGTCGCTTCCGCTCTGGCTTCCCTGACTCTCGAAAGAGAGGCGTCTGGGGTGGGGGTGAACCACTCCACCACTCCTTGCCCTATGGCGGTCGCTCTCACCACTTTTGATCGACCTGAAAAATAAATGAAACAATATTTATTTATTTAAAATTAACAATCAACTTAAGGACAAAGAAACAGACTACAGTCCAAAACTTCTTTTCATCCCAATTTCATAAAATAAATTGTCCAAATAAAGGTTATGTGCGACTTTCCAATTCTTCACTAATCTCCACATTGAAACAAAACACAAACAATCTATTATAAATAATAGATAAATAATTGGGAAAAATGTACAACTATAGTCAAAACACATAGATGTAGTCAATTAAGGGAAATTTTTACTGTGAAAAACTTTACAGTGAACAAGTATTATCGATCTTGAAACACAAAAGTTATAAAGTAGGCCTACTCCTTTATTTTATCACAACACAACCCACAGTGCCGGTTGCACAAAAGCCGGTTAAATTTTAACCGTCATTAATTTTACTAGAACCAATCAGAGAAGCCGTCTTTATCAAAAAAGGCCTTCTCTGATTGGTTCTCGTGAAATTAATCATGATTACAATTTAACCGGCCTTTGTGCTACCGGGCTAGTGTTTCAATAATTTCAGTAGCCCTAAAAAATAAATGAATATTTATAATACCTATAGTATCGAATTTCAGTATCGATACTCGATACAGCAGAATGTCGAGAGGGATGGAAGGATGTGGATGTGAAGGCTAATGCTCTACAGGGGCTGCAGTGCCAATAATGATGATGATACTCGATATTTATCAATCATTCAATCAATCATCTTTATTCAAATAAACACAAAAATGTACAAGAATGCGTCAATTAAAAAAATTCGTAACAATATAACATGTCAGACATAGCAAATATATATAAATTTACATTACTTATCTAATAGTCTTCAAGGATGGTTTTCCAGAAACTCATCCACTGAGTTCTATTAAGAATTTATTGAGGTTAGCCTTTGAATTTTCTCAATCCACTGTTAGTGGTAAATAGTTTCAAAAACCTTGGAAATCTATTATAAAATTTGCACCCTGCATAGCTAGGCCTCCTCTCTGAGGAAAAAACTCTAGGCTGAGTTACAAAGTTTTCTCTAGTTTCAAAAATCTGGTGTGGCGCACTCACACAACTTTCCTTGCCGTTATGAAAATTGATCACATGACGCTAGTGTTCACGCACATCTCAAGTCTACTTATAAACAAAGATTTGAGCCAGCTGGTGACAGGACAATAACGCTGGAGACATACGAGGTCTGCTATCTCTTGATAGTCAATCATTTAATAGAATCAACAGTTGCCAAAAGTTTGCAATTGGATAATCACATTTTCTCGAATTTCGAGCTTATTTTCTATTTTAGGTGAAAATGTTACTCAACATTAATTGTAGAGATTTTCATGCTCAATCTTTTCCACTCGGTATTTTCCGTTTAAATTGTATCTGAAGCCTGATTATTGGGAATCTAAAATCAAACTTTGCATAGATGGGGCGGAGCTCCTGAAATTTTTACAGATATGAGACTTGTGGCAGTTGATAGAGCTCATCAATGACTATTTTAGGTATAAATTTAATCAAAATCGTTGGAGCCGTTTTCGAGAAAATCGCGGAAAACCCTGTTTTTGACAACATTTTCTTCATTTTAGCCGCCATCTTGAATCGCATTTGATCGAAATTGTTCGTGTCGGATCCTTATATTGTAAGGACCTTAAATTCCAAATTTCAAGTCATTCCCTTAATTGGGAGATGAGATATCGTGTACACAGACGCACATACACTCATACACACACACACACACACACACACACACACCACACACATACATACAGACCAATACCCAAAAACCACTTTTTTGGACTCAGGGGACCTTGAAACGTATAGAAATTTGGGTACCTTAATTTTTTTCGGAAAGCAATACTTTCCTTACCTATGTTAATAGGGCAAGGAAAGTAAAAACCTTGGAAATCTGAGGAAAAAACTCTAGGCTGAGTTCCAAAGTTTTCTCTCCTTCTAGTGTTATACGAATGCGTATCGGTTCTAATTCGGAAATTCGTTCTATTTTGGACAGAATGCACAATCAGCCTGAAAATGTAACTCTACTAACTAACTTAACTCGTTATTTTGATATCGATATGAAGGACCACTGGTTTACTCAAAGCAAATAAAATGGAAACATTTTGTTCCTTAATCCATGCTCAAGGTAAAGTCCGGCAGTAAACTATTAGGCTTGCAAATTTTATTCGAGAAAACAAAGCAAAAATAATAATAACATATTATAGAGGCAATGGGGAAAAATATCGACCACTTAGATGTCAAAGGCACTAGGAAAACAAAGCACAAATAATAGCATATTGTTGTAAATGTGCTTTTTTAATGAGCACTTTATTCATTAAAAGTTGAAATTTATGAACAAGATAAAAACTAGTAGTTCTGTGAAAAGTAGACCTCGCGCTCAGTGAGTTACATTGACCTGTTGTTGTTATGTTTTCTCAAAAATCAATAAATAATCTATCAAAAAAAAATCCTAAATAAACTTAGAGCTTTCTGTCCTATATCGTACCGTGACGTGTCGTCCCGGAATGTGAGTGTGAGCGCTGTTATCAGGTCTGGCTGCAACTGTCTATAACGTTGATGGAAAGATACAATTTTTAAGATGTTCGATGTTTTTGAACGGGTAGTATTATAGTCAACTGTCTACTAACGTTAATGGAAAGATACATTTTCAAGATGTTCGATGTTTTTGAACGGGTAGTATTATAGTTCACTAGACAGCTGATTTATGATGAATAATTCTATAGTCTGATTTTTACGGTAATATTGGCGTATGAAGGAGGCTCCTTTTTCCTTTTATATTATCCTTGAAATGCAAAATTTCCAAAAACGATGCGCAATTTAAAAAGGAACATACCTGTCAAATTTCATGAAAATCTATTTTCACGTTTTCGCCGTAAATGCGCAACATAAAAACATTTAAACATTAAGAGAAATGCCAAACCGTCAACTTGAATCTTAGACCTCACTTCGCTCGGTCAAAAATACTACATCATCTTTGAACGGAACTCATCAAACTCCAACCTGTTATTTACTTGTGAACATTCGTTGCTAAAACAGTCACCTTGACAACCGTGCTCACATGATAAGTATCCATGTAGGGTTAGCCTACATCAATATAGAGGCAATGGGAAAAAAGATCGACCACTTAGATGTACTAGTAGTTCTGTGAACAGTAGACCTCACGCAGTATTCTCATCCACGAGTATTTCCATAAGGTCTATAGTTTCAATCAGGAAACTATAGACTTATGGAAATACAGCAATAGACTGGCTTCTCCACACATCTGTGTAATCACTTGTCAGCTGATTTATGATGAATAATTCTTTAGTGTGATTTTTACTATAATATTGGTGTATGAAGGAGGCTCCTTTTTCCTTTTATATTATCCTTGAAATGCAAAATTTCCAAAAACCTTGTATATAGGTCGACGCACAATTAAAAAAGGAACATACCTGTCAAATTTCATGAGAATCTATTACCGCGTTTCGTTGTAAATGCGCAACATATAAACATTTAAACATTAAGAGAAATTCCAAACCGTCGACTTGAATCTTAGACCTCACTTCGCTCGGTCAAAAATACTACATCATCTTTGAACGGAACTCATCAAACTCCAACCTGTTATTTACTTGTAAACATTCGTTGCTAAAACCGTCACCTTGACAACCGTGCTCACATGATAAGTATCAATGTAGGGTTAGCCTACATCAATATAGAGGCAATGGGAAAAAAGATCGACCACTTAGATGTACTAGTAGTTCTGTGAACAGTAGACCTCACGCAGTATTCTCATCCACGAGTATTTCCATAAGGTCTATAGTTTCAATCAGGAAACTATAGACCTTATGGAAATACAGCAATAGACTGGCTTCTCCACACATCTGTGTAATCACTTGTCAGCTGATTTATGATGAATAATTCTTTAGTGTGATTTTTACTATAATATTGGTGTATGAAGGAGGCTCCTTTTTCTTTTATATTATCCTTGAAATGCAAAATTTCCAAAAACCTTGTATATAGGTCGACGCACAATTAAAAAAGGAACATACCTGTCAAATTTCATGAGAATCTATTACCGCGTTTCGTTGTAAATGCGCAACATATAAACATTTAAACATTAAGAGAAATGCCAAACCGTCGACTTAAATCTTAGACCTCACTTCGTTCGGTCAAAAAGACACTAGGAAGAGGGAAAGACCTAGGAAGAAATGGGAAAATTGTATCGCCCAAGATCTTGCAGAGAAGGGACTAACACCAAACGAAGCCCATGAATGAGACTCCTGGAAGCGACTCACCCGAAACGCCGACCCCACCTCAGTGGGAAAAGGCTGAGAAGAAGAAGAAGAAAAAGAGGCATTGAATTGTGTCAATTCATTTGAGTTAATGAACTAATGAATTGTGTTCATTTCTTGAAATACCTGATTGCAGATCATAATGTAGTAAGTCAATAAATGATTTACTACAACTATTTGAACAAATATAATGCATTTACAAAGACAAAAAATGTAAGTACTGACCATTTTCCTTCGCTCAGACACTCCACATCCTTTTTCACCTCCGAGCCAATGAAATCATTGTAGAAAGCCATACTGGTGTCTTCTTCCTCCGAAGACCCATCATAAATGAACCTGTCCACTGAAAGCTTTTCAAATCTTTCCAATCGTTTTTGTCTACTCAGCCGTTTCTTCTTCTCGTCTTCTAGAACTGAAACATACAGAAAATACATCAATTCCACTAGAATACATATGAAAACATACAGAGTAAAGAAACATCTACTTCCCAACTGTACTGTAACTTACAGCTGATGATGTGTGAGCACACACGAAAGCATGCTCCTGTAAAATATTGATTTTTATTACTTTCCTTGCCATATTACCATAGGTAAGGAAAGTATTGCTTTCCGAAAAAATTAAGGTACCCCAATTTCTAAATTTCTATACGTTTCAAGGTCCCCTGTGTCCAAAAAAGTGGTTTTTGGGTATTGGGTATTTTGGGTCTGTATGTATGTGTGTGTGTGTGTGTGTGTGGTGTGTGTGTGTGTGTGTGTGTGTGGTGTGTGTGTGTGTGTGTGTGTGTGTGTGTGTGTGTGTGTGTGTGTGTGTGTCTGTGTACACGATATCTCATCTCCCAATTAACGGAATGACTTGAAATTTGGAACTTAAGTTCCTTACACTAGAAGGATCCGACACGAACATTTTCGATCAAATGCAATTCAAGATGACGGCTAAAATGGCGAAAATGTTGTCAAAAACAGAGTTTTTCGTGATTTTCTCGAAAACGGCTCCAACGATTTTGATCAAATTCATACCTAGAAAAGTCATTGATAAGCTCTATCAACTGCCACAAGTCTCATATCTGTAAAAATTTCAGGAGCACTGCACCATCTATGCAAAGTTTGATTTTAGGTCCTCAATTATCAGCCTTCATATACAATTTAAACAAAAAATTTCAAGTGGGAAAGATTGAGCATGAAAATCTCTGCAATTAATGTCCAGTAACATTTCCACCTAAAATTGAAAATTAGCTTGAAATTCCAGAAAATGTGATTATTAAATTGCAAACTGTTGGTTCTATTAAATCATTCACTACGAAGAGATAGCAGACCTCGTGTGTCTCCAGCGTTTTTGACCTATCACCAGCTGTCTCATATCTTTGAATTGTAGACTTGAGATGCGCGAGAACACTAGCGTCAGGTGATCAATTTTCATAACGGCAAGGAAAGTTGTGTGAATGCACTACACCAGATTTTTTAATTAAAGTGGATTTTTGACAACAATTCAAGTCTATTCAATTATTGAAGAAACATCCATAGATTTCTATATATTGTATAACATGATCTGTATAACTCTTACAACGTGTGTTTGTTTTGTATTAAATTCAGTGAATTAAGATAAGAGACTCTCTTTACATGGTTACAAAAAGAATTAAAAATTGGTTGCCTCCCAGGTTAGCTGAGACGACTTAGGGCCAAGCCACATGAAGAGTTTTTGCACTGGCGGCGGACGAGTCGGCAGGGCAGAAAGCTCTCCGATTGGCTGATTATCAGCTGATTCCCGAACGCCAACCCAATCAGCTGATTAGGTTGGCGTTCGGGAATCAGCTGATAATCAGCCAATACTGCAGAGCCACAGAATAGGTACAGAATGGAAACTTGTAATCAAACGCCCATCTAACCAATGCTTTTTATATGACGCCAATACTAAACACGTCACGTGACCTTGGGAAGTTCCAATCCTGGTCTTCTGATTGGCTCGTGGCAGTGAACGAGATCAATTGATCCGGATCATTAAAGTGATCCGAACCTACCATCAATACTATTACAATGCGGCGCTTCCTAACAAGATGACGGATTTTGGCGTCAAGTTTCCGTACTGTATGTATACTGTGGCAGAGCTTCTTACTCTGCCGGCTTGTCCCGCCTGAAAAAACGCTTCATGTGGCTTGGCCCCAAGGCGTTAAGCCGCGTCCAGACTATGACGATCGACACGTTCAATATTTGACTGGACCACATACCTCCGTAGATGTGGACTAGTCGAGCGGCACATGGCGTTGTAAAGTGATTAAATTAAAGTTAATGAATAAATGAGTGACTCGAAAGACGCTGCAGTGGCAGACGCTGCAATTAATTATCATTGCAGTTCAACACGTCCACACTACTGATTTCGATTCGACTTCCATGACCTGTACCGACTTCATTCGGGCTGAATTCGGTTCGGACCGACATGATTCGACAAAGCCGGGCGACCAGTCCGCACTTGTTCAACAGTGTCGTCGATCGACCAACCCATTCGGCATGGTGTGGACGTACCCCTTCAGTCTGCTAGCACTACCTTTGTAAGCAAGATGTGTCCTCCACCAAATATGTAAGGAGGGAAAAGAACTACCATATAATATGTTGAGGTGGTTATAAGATAAAACAAAAAGGTGAACAATCTACTATATAATTTAATGAGTCTTTAACATATTTTACATTTAAACAAAACAAGATTAATTTTATTATACAAAACAATATTGATATGATATTATTGGGGAAAACACTCGCTTGCTGCTAATGATGATTCAATCTTTGTGGTTATGAAAATTAAGAACAATGATCTCATCCAGTAGTCACCTACCTTTTGAATATGGCTTCCCCCTTTGGCATTCACTGGTTTAATCGCGACATTACAGTTAGTATTTTAAAAAACAAAAATTAACTGAACCAATGAATAGGCTCAGAACCTGTCTCCCTTAATAATACAATTATTTTTCAACTGCCCGATCTGTGACAGAATAACTGTATTATAAAACGAAACGAAGTCTAGTCTTTTTCACTGGATCAGCCGGACTTTACTCAGTCCTAATGAACGAGCTCTGCCACTACCTCCGTAAACAAAGCCGTAGTGCATTTGTGTGACGTCAGCACAGGTAGGGATCCACCAATAAAAACACTAGCTGATATAGATCAGCTGAAATCAACAAATTTTTATTGGTGTAGAAGCCCTACCTGTGCTGACGTCACACGAATGCACTACGGCTTTGTTTACGGAGGTAGTGGCTCTGCTCCAAAAGCTAAATTTTGGGTATTAATATAAACTCAGTCAATGCCAAACATGAAAGCCATTTCTAGTACATATTTTTATCTGTCGCACAAGCGGCACGTTTGTTATTAGAAACAGAGAGAAGCTAACGTAGAAGCTGAACCATATGACACCCATATGACCAGGTGACACCTTGTCATGGGTTCGAATCCCGTCGGTTTTCAAAGTAATTTCCGGCCTTTTGAAAAGCAAAAACAAAACTGAATCTAGCGTCGCATTCACTTTGTCAATAATTATACCACGTCAATCATACTGTTGTAATGGAAGCAATTGAAAGTAGTGTTATTGAAATTAGTGAAAATTAGAACGTAATATTTTATTTGCTGGCTGCCTAGCATAGGCTACGGAAAGCTTGCATTTTTTTCAACCGATGGACGAGGTGAGGATCTTTCTCAGGGTTGGGAACTGCCTAGCTTGCATCCCAGCCTGGGAAAGATAGTTTCCATCCACTCGTCCCATCAACAGCTTCCGGCTCTTCTTCCCCCCTGCCGTAGTCTAGTTTTCCACGTGTAGGCCTAGGAAGAGTCGGACCTGAGACAAAAATTGCATTCTTTCCGTGCACTCTTGTTTTAACCGTTGAAGCGAACACAGCGCGCTCAGACATCAATTCGTTTCGGGAGTGTGGATCACCAAAATCATCGTTTAATGGATTTCTTCAGCGTCTTCATTATGGGTGAGTCCCGAATATTAATCCTACTCAAATGACAAGGGGCGATCGAACTTTATTTGCATAACGATAGGTTTTTTTCTTGTTTATTTGTACCATTCCAAATCTCTTTCAATGTTTTTTTTTGTATTAGGCTAGGCAGCCAGAGTAGAGTCAAAATTGTTGTAAATAATGGTAGAGAAAATGTTTAAATACAACAAATTTTCATAAAGAAAAATTTTGCTTTCTTTAACCACGTCTACCCTTTGGTAAAAAGCAGTTAATCATACTAAATCTACCCGAGATATTACACTGTATAGGCATGGCTATATATGCATTTGACTCACAATTTGTATAAAAATCACCAATAATTTGTGAGCTACTCACACTTTATCTCCACAAAAGCCGGTTAAATTTTAACCCTGATTAATTCCACGAGAACCAATCAGAGAAACCGTCTTTTCAAAAACGCCATCTCTGATTGTTTCTCGTGAAATTAATTTTGTGCAACCGGGCCTCAGTCTGGAAATGAACTAATCAAGTAAATAATCACAAATTACACAATGTAATCACAATTACAAATGAAATAATCACTGAAAATGTGTACAATTTGAGAGATACTCACACTTTTCAAACAAGTCTTCACTGGATGAAGAAGACGAAAACATGCTTGTCTTAGTTGGTTTCTTCTCAGTGAAGGACGGCTGAACCATCTCCGTCTTCTTTTTCCTGGTCTTTTTCGGCTCAGTGTACATTCCAATATTTGCAATATTGGCCACACCAGTTCTTTGCTTGCCGTCATCCTCTTTGCTTTCTTTGCTAGAAATTGTCTCGAATCCGTTGAATGGTACTTCATCCTTGTCCAGAGGCTCTTCTTTCCCTTTTTTCGACCTGTAATTGAAATTTCAATTTATTTTTGGATGATTATTATTTATTTATTTAGCGTATGGCTTCCAAGACATCAATCAGTATTCATTTCCATCTTCACTTCTTCAGGATCATAATATCATAGAATAGGTACAGAATGGAAACTGTCATTCAAACGCCTATCCAACCAATGCTTTTTACATGGCGCAAATACTAGACACGTCACGTGACCTTAGGAAGTTCCAATCCTGGTCTTCTGAGTGGCTCGTGGCAGTGAACGAGATCAATCGATCCGGGTCATTAAAAGTGATCCGAACCTCCCATCAATACTATTACAATGCGGCGCTTCCTAACAAGATGGCGGATTTTTGCGCCAGGGTACTAGCCAAGTTTCCATACTGTATGTATACTGTGATAATATGGGAATGATCCCTTGTCTCAAGATATAAAAATAAACATAAATGGTAACTAAAAAAGAATTTATTCAAATACATGTATCCAGTCCATTCAGATAGGCTATTGAATCTGGATTTTTGGATTAATGAAACTGATTGTAAGTGAAACACTAGATCTTAATACAGTTATTATTCTGTTCTATGTAAAACACACTTTGTAACTATTTGAAGATAATAAACTGTAATAAATGTTGAAGCTACTTTGAGGGTTAAAACATAGCGCAGTGACGAAGGTAGACGCTAGCAGAGAATGTAGCTGAGAGTGTTGACAAGTAATGCATGTATATAAATGTTTCCTCTTACTTCTATTTTCTACTCTACCTTCGCCGCTCCAATATGTTTCAACACATCTGTTTTCAACCCTCTCAGCTACCTTCTCCGCTACCCTCTTCCTTCGTTGCTTTACTATTATTTGACCCTTATACATTTGGTGTTGTTTTCAACCCTCTCAGCTACCTTCTCCGCTACCCTCTTCCTTCGTTGCTTTACTATTATTTGACCCTTATACATTTGGTGTTGTTTTCAACCCTCTCAGCTACCTTCTCCGCTACCCTCTTCCTTCGTTGCTTTACTATTATTTGACCCTTATACATTTGGTGTTGTTTTCAACCCTCTCAGCTACCTTCTCCGCTACCCTCTTCCTTCGTTGCTTTACTATTATTTGACCCTTATACATTTAGTGTTGTTTGACATAACTAAAACTTTAAGAAAGTTTTGAAATGTGATGCTCAAATTGTATAAAACCTATCAGCCCCCGACAGAAGATCAGATAAGTTTACGGTACTTATTTATGATTTATACTATATCTCCTCGGAAAGATATGAGGAGGATGGGCCTAAAAGAGGAGGACGCGGGTGACCGAAACTTCTGGAGAGGCTTAGTTGATGAGGCCAAGTACCGACTGGGGTACGAGTGGCCACCAAAGTAAGTAAGTTTAAGTATTTATGATTTAGTGCAGTTTGCACAGTGCCAGTTTGAGGGTGTGATCACATTGAATGCGTACATGTGCAAGTGCACGCTTGGTTATGCATGATCAAGCGTGCAGATGGAAACAAAATCTTTACACAGCAATAGGAACACACACACTGAACGCTTGCACTTGCTGGTTGCTTTCAGTGTGAGCAGCTGCACACAAGTCACAACGTGTTTCAATGGCACATTCCAGATTTTGTTGTGACGTGCACTTGCACATATACGCATTCAATATGATCACACCCTGAACCAAGTATCAATTTAAACTGGATTACACCATATTAAGTCTCGCTTGTGATACTGTGGTTCATTACTTTTTTAAGCCACAAGTTGATTCAATTCAGCTGAAGTTTTCACTGTGCGAATGCCCCTTAGGCCCATTGCACACTGGGTCACCATGGGAGCGCTTCCACGGAAGCGCCACCACGTGGTAGCATTGTCTCTTATCTGTCACTGCACACTAGAGCCACCAGCTACCAGGAATGTGGTGGCTCGAGCCGCCGATTTTGTGTCGCCACCAGACTGTCGCGCCACCACGTTATACCATTGAGTATTATCTGTCATTGCACACTAGAGCCACCAGCCGAGCTTCCAGGAATGTGGTGGCTCGAGCCGCCGATTTTGTGTCGCCACCAGACTGTCGCGCCACCACGTCATACCATTGAGTATTATCTGTCATTGCACACTAGAGCCACCAGCCGAGCTTCCAGGAATGTGGTGGCTCGAGCCGCCGATTTTGTGTCGCCACCAGACTGTCGCGCCACCACGTCATACCATTGAGTATTATCTGTCATTGCACACTAGAACCACCAGCTACCAGCCGAGCTTCCAGGAATGTGGTGGCTCGAGCCGCCGATTTTGTGTCGCCACCAGACTGTCGCGCCACCACGTCATACCATTGAGTATTATCTGTCATTGCACACTAGAACCACCAGCTACCAGCCGAGCTTCCAGGAATGTGGTGGCTCGAGCCGCCGATTTTGTGTCGCCACCAGACTGTCGCGCCACCACGTCATACCATTGAGTATTATCTGTCATTGCACACTAGAACCACCAGCTACCAGCCGAGCTTCCAGGAATGTGGTGGCTCGAGCCGCCGATTTTGTGTCGCCACCAGACTGTCGCGCCACCACGTCAAACCATTGAGTATTATCTGTCATTGCACACTAGAGCCACCAGCTACCAGCCACCAGAAAATCATCTCAAGTTCAGTTCCAATTCAAATCAAGTTCAGTACAGTTGTCTGTTGAAGTCGTCGTAATGAATAGTGAACAATTTGATACAGAATGGTTCATTGTTGAAGTTGAAAGCAGACCAGGTGTATGGGACATGTCTTCAAAATTATATGCGGATCGGGATGTAAAGAAAAATTCTTGGAGAGAGCTGGTAAATCTCTGACCAATATAAAATGAAAAATATAGCCTCATGTAAAATTAACAAAATTTATTTCGTAAGTTATTTAACCATTTCTCTTAAGCATTATTCATTATAACCATTTTTCACTATTGAATGAAAAAGACTAAGAAATTGTCAAAAAACCACTGATTTATTGATAATTAGAAAGACCGGTTTCGGTTATTACACCATTGTCAATCTCTGATAAACTAAATACAAGAGCAGCAGAATTTATACTAGTAGACGAGTACTGCTATTGGTCGAGGGCATGAACGCCTGCCATTGGCCTAGCTAGACAGTGACAGGTGTCACAATGTTGAGGGGGAGGAGACTGTCTAGCTAGGCCAATGGCAGGCGTTCATGCCCTCGACCAATAGCAGTACTCGCCTACTAGTATGAATTCTGCTGCTCTTGAATTTAGTTTTAGTTTATCAGAGATTGACAATGGTGTAATAACCGAAACCGGTCTTTCTAATTATCAATAAATCAGTGGTTTTTTGACAATTTCTTAGTCTTTTTCATTCAATATGAATAATTACCACAATATGAACTTCCCAACTACACAAAAAGCATTTTTCACTATTTTCGTGTTTAATCAAACGAAAAAACATCAGTCTTTCAACATTAAATATTCATATCATACATTTTTCAAATATGAGTTTCAAGGTGATATTTCTGCTAGTCCCATTTTGGGGATGTTGAAATCGTTGTGTTTATTAGTTAATAATCAAGCATGTCCCATTTTGGGAACGTTGGTAACTTTGAATAAAAACTTTTCCAATATTTATATTGGTAGTAGCTTCATGAATCATAGGACAATCATATTTTGTGATGTTGGCAGAGTGCTTCTTCCACGTCCATTCTTCAACTGATCATGAGTTAACTAGTGAACTGGAGTGATGAGTCAAGTGGTGCCTGCGTGGTGGTGGCTGTAGTGTGCAATGCTATCAAATTTTGATGGTGGCGCTTCCATGGTGGCCCAGTGTGCAAAGGGCCTTATAAGAATAGTCATAATTTTTATAAGTATAGACCTAATTTTAAATAATAATATTGGTCAAGTTTGATAAATGAATGAGTGATAAAATATCTAGCTTACCTTTTATCAGTCTTCGTCCTGTTCCTAGTCTTCTCCTTATCAGTTGCAGTTTTATTCGCACGATGTCTATCAGTTTTCGTTTTGGGCGGAGTTTTCAGAACATTCACATCCTCCGAACAACTATCACTAACCACTATTGGCTCCTCCTCCAGCAGAGGAGGCTCCGCCATCTTTGTTTTAGAAGAAGTGGGCCCATGATGTCGAATACTCTTCTCCGAGTCTGTCAACCATTTAGTGATTTCCAGCAGTTTCGTCCTGGGAAGAGACGGTGTCACATAGCCGGGATCACAGTCGGGGTTTTCACGACTTTTCCGCGCAGGTTTGAAGGGAGGACTTTTCACGGGAGACAAGCTTTTCCGGTCCTTACGAGTTTTCACGATTTCACTGATGTTGTAGTGTACATTGGGACTAGAACTGTTCTGCTCCTCGCAATTTGCATTCTTCTTCAGAGGTTTTTCCTCGCGATTTTCCTTCTTTGGAGGTTTTCCTGAGCGAATTTTCTCGGGACTCAGGCTCGTCCTGTCCTTGCGAAGCTTCACACTTTCACTGATGCTTCTATGAACGTGATCCGACTTTCTAATTTCAATTTCTTCAACATCCAACCTCGAATTTTGTTTCTCGTCTTCAACATCCGACTCAAACATATCTCTAGAAACACAGCTTTCATCCTTCCTGAGGTGAATCACACCACTAAGTCTAAAGGATTTTCGCCTTGGCGTCTTGGGTCTTGTAAAATGGTCACTTGAAGTTTTACTTCCATTTTTATCCAACAATGAACTGTCACTACTTGAAGTTTTACTTCTATTTTTATCCAACAATGAACTGTCACTACTTGAAGTTTTACTTTTACTCTCCTTCAACAATGAATCGTCACTTAATTTATCAGTCACTTTCTTTTCAGAGTCACTACTCGAACGGCCCCCCAATAAATTCCCCCTATTATTCACACAATCCACGGAATTAACTCCTCGGAATCCTAGCAAATATCCACTACTATTAACACAATCTACATATTTTGTTCTTCCAATACGAGAACTGATAGAATCTCTGGATTTGTCTGACTTAATTCTAACTTTACCACAATCTTCCACCCCGTTACTCACTTTTTTAGAGTTTTGCAACGATGTTGCAACATCTTTCCTACGATCTTTTTTGGATGTTGTAGAATTTTCTAATGATATTCCAACACCAATATCACCTTTCCTACGATCTTTTCCAACTGTTGAAGAATTTTCTAATGATATTCTAACCTCACCTATCCTACGATCTTTTTCAACTGTTTTAGAATTTTCCAATGATATCCCAACACCAATATCACCGTTTCTACGATCTTTTCGAACTGTTGTAGAATTTTCTAATGATATTCTAGCATCACCTTTTCTACAATCTTTTTCAACTGTTGTAGAATTTTCTAATGATTTTCCAACCCAAATATCACCATTTCTACGATCTCTCTCAACTTTCGTTGAATTTTCTAATGATATTCCATTATCGTCTTCTCTGCTAGAATTTTTCCTAACAGATCTTCTCCTACGTCTTGATTTTGACTTGTCTTCAACTTTATCAGAAATCTGATCATTGACGACCTCTGACAGTCTTGAATTGTCAAATATATCAACTGAAGTACAGCTCTCATCAACATTTCTGCAAGATCTCCGCGATTTGACATTGCAGAAATCGAAATTTTGCCTCCTAAAAGACGGATTATTTTCATCCTTGTCACGTGAGCTAACATCTCTCGAATGATCGTGTCCGTTTGTGCCGTTAATGTCAAACTTAAATTTATAATTTATGGTAGAATCATCACCATTGAGTCCGATATCGTTACACCTATTTCTCAACGATTTTCTTCTCACAGATGAATTTGAACAATTCATACCATTGATAAGGTTCTTCACAGAAGATTTTCTTCTATCGTCTACTGAATTCTCAAGTTTCGAGGCGAGTTTATTATGAGAACAATCTTGTTCATCACTATCTGACGCTGATATACAATCAATAAAGCTGGTACTAGGAGAGGTCACTTTCGGACTAAGTAGAGACGAATCCTCCTCACAGGTTGAACCACTAGAACTCATGATAGACTTCACTTTAGCTTTCAGGATTTCAAAAGAATTGGTCCCACTGGTTTTGAATGAAGATGATTTGTTGCTAATCATGGTTAAGGATCGTTTCTTGTGTTTGGATCCGTTACAGGGACTTGAATCGTCCAAGGTATCTCGCGGTCGTTTCTTCTCATTTGACAACGGACGACACCCGAGGAGACTACTACTCAACAAGGAAGGACTAGAGACTATCAGCGACTCGTTGCCTTCAGTTAGCGACCTATCCAATCCCGATTTCAACCCATTCTTCATTTCCACTCTACAATTCATGGAACTCCCAAACAAATTATCGTCATCATCCCCGTCATCGAGAGCACTCAGGGCGCTCCTATCGATCTGAAGCCTCTCCGAAACCCTCAAACCGTTCTCGATCACCTCATCCGACAGCTGTCTATCCGAACAATTATTGTTCGACGTAAACGACTTCTCAATGTACTCAGTAAAGTTAGCGAGCACGTTCTTCTTCTTGTAGAACAACTTCCCATCCTTGATATTTCGTTTGTAGAGCGATCGTTGGTGTTTCCTGAGCGAAACTTTTCCCAGCTCGATGAAATCTTTCTCACCCGATGAGTCTAGTTCGGATTTGCTGCTCAAAGATTGTCGGTGATTTGGGAGTTTGTCGTCCGTATTCATAACAAAGCCAGATGGATCCAGGTTTTCCTTCACTTCCACGCTGAAATTGTTGGATCGGTTTTTCCGGGTTGTCGATTTTTTATCGGCGACGTAATTTTCTGATCTGCTTTCTGTCGGTTGTGTGTCAATATCATTATTGACAAACAGACCTTGACAGTGTTTTCGCCTTGTTGAAGAGAGGATTCCTGTAAACAGAAATTCGTTTTAATGATCATTATTATTTACTTTGAAATCATGAACTTAATTAGGGTTGGAATTATTCAGTGGCGTATATAAAATATATTTTTGGAGGGGCCAAGCTTCAAGACTCAAGCTGTCAGGTCAAGAGATTTTAAGTGACACCCCATGATACTTAATATCAGTTTTGCTGCTAATATTCAGAGGGTAATTTGCGCTGAACGCCCTTTTTACTTTACCGTCAGGTCGTCAAAAATTCAGATTACTGTACTTTTTTCTGTAATTACTTTACTGATTTCATATTCATTATTTCGGGGGTTGGGTCCCCCCCTTATATACGCTCCTGAAATTACTATTATAAGAATAGTGATTAGTTAAGGATTAGAATAATTATTGTTTAGTAATCTCTTGAACTTGATATCTGGATGAGACCTATTTACATTTGAATAGATTCAGGGCAGACACACACATAGAACCCTCTACGAGCAGCTATCAGAGCGGTCTTAGGGGCCCAGTCACATCAAGCGTTTTTCTGGCGTTTTCAGACGAGTCGGAGGAGTATAAAGCTCTCTGATTGGCTGGGCGGGAAACAGCTGATAATCGGCCAATCGGAGAGCTTCCTACCAAGCCACATGGAGCGTTTTTTCAGGCGTTGTGAGACGAGACACCAGAGCAGGAAACTCTGTGATTGGCTGATGGGTGTGGCGTTAGGGAATCTGCTCATAATCAGCCAATCAGAAAGTTTCCTACCGAGCCACATGAAGCGTTTTGAGATGAGTTGGCAGAGCGGGAAGCTCTGTGATTGGCTGATTGGTGTAGCGTTTGGGAATCAGCCAATGGGAGAGTTTCCTACCAAGCTACACAAAGCGTTTTTTTAAGCGTTTTCAGACGATTCGGTAGAGCAGGAAGCTCTGTGATTGGCTGATTGGTTTGGCGGGATACAGCTGATAATCGGCCAATTGGAGAGCTTCCTACCCTTCCGACTTGTATGAAACGCTTTTTGTGGCTAGGCCTTTAGGAGGATGGAGATACATACAGTATACATACAGATATCAAAGATCACTCTAAAAGCATGCAGATTTCTCAGTGAATGTCAAGGTACTTATTATATAAGATAAGATAAGATTCTTTATTTCGCAACCAATTTATATATATTATATTATATTTATTATATAATAAATATTATATATATATATATATATATATTATTTATTATATAAATATATACTATATTTCATGGACATTAGAAGGTATTTTGTATCGAGTTTTAATAAGCTGTAGCCCTAGAGAGAAAAATGGATAAGATGGTTATAAGTAATGATTATGCTCTCGCTTTGTCTGAAATATGTTTTTTAATCAAAACTGGAAATGTAAGGGCTAGGTCTTACAGGCAGTCAACTGTAGTAGAAATTTCACATAAAATTAAAGAGGTAGGCGTCTTTTCAATCCAAGTTATGTAGAATTATGCTGCTATTTTGAGCGCACGTGGTTAAATTTTACTGTATTGGGTGGTGCCTATTTTTCTGCAAAAATCTACAGCAGTTAGAAATTCTGTGTACCCTCTCACAATAAAAATCTATAGGCTAATCATGAATTGAATCTTAAAGTTGAAAAAATTAATATTATCATGGATTGAATCTTGAAGTTGGAAAATTTTTTCACTTACTCTTACTCTGTCCAGATGCAGGATTAGTCGTCAGTTTCTTTTGAACAGTTGGCTTTATTGATGTTCTCAAGGTAAACGAAAAGTCCAAATCCATCGCTGAAAAAAATGCAAACATGAAAATTAATGTTGAAAGAATATTCACATAAATGTATAATTCGTAACATATGAATTCATCACAGTGATTACAAAGCTTCTATGAGAAGCTCTCAAGATCATATTTATTCATTTATTTATCATTTACAATCAAATTGAGGACAAAGAAACAAACTACAATTAAAAAACTGAAATATCTTTAAAATATTTGCAATCTACAATTTAAATAAAAATGACAAATAGTCATAATGTTATTTTACTATGAAAGGCCTTACAAAAGTAAAGCATAAGTAAAATACGAGTTTCAAACAATAGGGAACAGAGATGAAAATCTAAAATTTTGATGTGACTGAGAATTCATAAAATAAATAAGTTTTTGGCCATTACTAGTGATTGCTTGGTAAATAACTAGAATATTCATTATATTAGAAAATTGAGGTTAACCTATACACTCGCTTTTCAAAGGAAAATTTGCGAAGAGAAAAGGCTCAGTTATTGGAATCGTGACTTAAATTGGAACTATTATGTCTCTTAAAAGTTTCTAACAAACTTTTCACTCGATAAACTATAAAATTAGATGTTTTTTGAGTTTCAAAATGTTTTGTCTTACCTGAGATTTCACTCGTCCATAATAATTCTCCTCTCGAAAAATAGTTGTGTAGCCATTTTTAAAAATATTTCATGTTGATATATTAAAAAATATATGAAGAAAATGGTAGACGGACACAGATTATAAAATTAAAAACATTAAAATAATGCATTCAACTCTTATAAATATCATTGTAATGCGACTTGAAATACAAAATACATCCATTTAATCACAACGCAACTGAAACCGTCAGCTGTGAGCTGTTTCGTGAACCCGTTAAGTAAACAGTTTTGCCAACACCAAATATTTTTGGCTTTATAAAAACATATTATTCAAGTCTTCTCTCAACCGTTTGAAGTTTATGGAAATTTTAATCCAGAGGTGATCAAATCTCAGCTTTTGAATCACAAATTTCTATTTGTAATAGATCAAACTACAGGATTAAAAATTTTTGTTTTACCCACAATGCCAGATTCTCGGCTTTGTTTACTACTGGCGCGCATTCTGGTTACGCACGGCACAGTTGATCTGAAGATGGCGACATGTGTGTGTAGGTTTTGAAAAATGTTGACGTTGAATCGGTGCATTTCTTGTAATGAAATTAATTTATTTAGTGTATAATGTCAGAAACAAAACGGGCAAATCTTACAACATTAAATTCAAACAAAAGTGATAAAAAACCAGTGACAACACCTAAAAAAACAGTGCGTCTGGACCTCAACTTGATAGAGCCCAATGAAGATGAATGTTCTGTGTTCAACTTCACTGCACTTATCAAATCCCTAGAGGCAAGTTTTATTACTAAATAGTTAAGAATTGCAACGTGTAATATGCTTTAAATATGGTAGAAAGTTTTATCTGTGCACTGTACCCGTATCTTCCTTATTTCACCTGCATGTTTAAGAATTAACCTTTAAATTTTGTAACTGACCAGTTTGCACTCCGGCAAATCTCAGTGTTTAATTCGAAAAATATTTATTTTAAAAGATATTCATTTGTAATGTTACTATGCAGTCGCCATATTTAATGTTATTGCATCTATTTTTAACCCACAGGTTATGGTTCATTTGTTTTCTAACCTAGATTCTGCATAGGGCGTTGTGGTGGTTTCATGGAATTTATTTCTCAAAATTGGACTTGCCTGAGGGATGAGGCTACTCCATTTCATGAAATCGATGCTTTACGCTCGTATACTATTTGGAAACGTCAAATTTGTCACCCATTTATATTTATACTGCATCAATATTGTCATCAAAGTTTACGTCGTTTTTCATGTTTACACTTTCTATTCTCTTCAAATACTTTCACAAATATCATTTAAACATCTCAAACCTGACACCCTCATTTGATGTGCCTATCTTTTTTCCTATTGTTACATGATGGGCGGGATATTCTGAGGCATTTACCTCTCCCGGCCGAGAGCTTGCTAGCAGTCACGTACACTGTTTCCCAACTTCTTTGCTGAATTTACATTTCCTCCTCAAAATCATATCGCTTATTAAATTTCAAGTTATCAGAATCAAATTACTTTGTGGCATGTCATTCTTGCATGTAATAATTATCTGCATCAGTCATCATTATCGACGTCCTGATTTTAGTTACTGTTATTGTATTTTAAACAACACTAGTTTGCAATGTTGCTGTTCAATTATCTTTCATTTTTATTCGTCAAATCACGTAAATTTCTACTTATAATAACGTGTATTGACGAAATTTCTATTAGCCTAATTTGGTGCTGAAAAATTAGCGACTGTCCTTTCATCTAACTGTCAGTTTGTTAGAACTAAATCTCACGTTTAAAATCAAATCCGGTCACCATTTTTAAATGTGTTTTATATTCACAAGACAGGATGACCTACGTGTTCACAAATTCCTTCTCCTTTTTTCTTACCAATTTACCCCTCCCCCTTGCTATTTACAATGCCGCTGGTTTTGCCACTTTCCTAGATGATGATGATGATGATGACGATAGTGATACTACCGTACTGATAACGTGTGCTGTGAGAGAGCGATAGCTGCTGATAGCAAGAGATAGCCAATGAGTTAGTTTCCGTTATCATGTAGAAGTATTTTGTGGATAACTAGCCCACATTCAATACGAAATGTTTTGAAGATTGTGTGTGTATTTAGAGTTGGTGTAACGTGTTTATCACGCTGGGTTCAATGTTTTTTCTTCTCGGGAACATTGCTATGCGCAGTAGAGTTGCGCAGTGGTCCGGCAGTGTTGTCCTTGTGGGGTTTGTTGTAGTGTAGGCTATCTCAGGGAGTGTCAAAAATTTCGGGAATTAATTGTTAAAAATTGAGTGTTTTTGAGAATGTGTGATGGTGTGAGGTAGCGGTGTTGTGGTGGGGGAAAGTGTGTGAATGATTATGATGACGACGATTTCCTGACCGATATTTTCCGTGGCTTGCTTTCCTGTGCAGGAGTGAGTTGTACTTGTTCTCCGTATCTTTGCTCTAGAGGAAAGCTTGATCCCAGCTCCCTTGCCTCTCCGACAGACATTGTTTCTTGGCCTGTCTGCTGGCAGACATATTGGAAATAGGGCCTTTCTCTGCTTGTCGCCATAATTGCAGTAAAGTGTGGTTAGCTTTACATCTGCTCTCGCGGTTGAATAGCCTTGCTCGCTAGGCTAATCTTGTAGCAACCTGATTTTATAGCGGAATCTCGCGATCCTTTCGTTTCACACATGTTTTAATCAATAACTGCGATGAATTGATGTTGTAAATGTAGATTACGTTCGAAAATACAGCAATCATTCCTAAAAAATAAACTATATGACCGTAAATGTTCTTATTATTTCAATACCTTTTCATTCACAGAAAAAATCAATACTATTATTCTTGTTAAATAGTTCAATTAATAAACAAAAATAATTTGAACTTGACCTATTTTTGAAAAATTGATAATTTATTATTTTGTACTCAAAACCTGGGTGGAATGTTTGTTTTGTTTTTAGGAATCTGTAAATTGTGGGAATCATTCCGAGATTAAATGATTTTGATACTTGATAAAAAATCAATAATATTCATCAAAACTTATTTAGAAAAAAATATCTTGTCAATTACGATTTTTTATGAATAGGATTTTCGTTGAAGATTGTTAGATGAAACAGGTTTGAATAGTTTTCTTCAATGAAGTTCAGTCACGAGCTGTGAGTTTGCGTTTGGATGGGTGACCAAGGTAGTACAGGTTACCCGCTTACGGCTAATTTTCCACTCTCTTATCTGTCTCTCTCTCACAGACACTCACTCTCTCCTCTTTCACTCTCTCACACTGTCGCGCGCGCGCTCTCTCACACACACACACTGTCACGCTCTCTTTCTCTCACACACACACGCACTGTCACTTTCTCTTCTCTGTCTCTCTCACTCCTCTCTCTCTTAGGATACACGCGTACGGCTAATTCTTCACTCTCTCTCTCACACACTGTCACGCTCTCTTTCTTCTCTGTCTCTCTCTCACAGACACTCTCCTCTGTCTCTCTCTCACAGACAATCTCCTCTGTCTCTCTCTGAACTTCTCTTCGCCACTCGTCCACTCAACTTCTCACCCTCTCTCTTCTTCCTCTACTACTTCCACCTTCCTCCTTCCACCCTCCTCCTCATCCTTATTCTTCCTGCTCCCCTATTTCTTGCTAGCACCCTCCCCCCATCCTCTCATCTTTCTCTCCTCCTCCCTCTTCGCATGATTTATTTTCATTCGACTCCTCCCCTTCATATAAGCCCCTCTTCATCCTTATCTATACGACTGCCGTAGTTTATCATCTCCGTTATGTTCTTCCTCTCTCTTCTTCGATGGAGAGTTAGTGGGAAGGATATTTTAAATATTCTTTCCGAAGAATGAACATTCATATGTCCAAAGCTCCGCCAATTTATGTAGATGCATAACAATATCAACTATAGTTATTCCAAATTGCTTTTTTCATATCATATTTAGTTCATTAATATTATTTCCTTAGTCTATATTATGTAAATTCATCTATAATTTTGCTGTATTGTAAGCTATTGTATATTAGTGTATAAGCCAGTATATATTGTAATCTACATAAATAAAGTACTCAATCAATTCGTCTTATTTTCTTGTATTTCTTTATCTTCTTCAATCATTCTTTGAATGAATGAACTACAGTACACTACTGTAGTAGAAATGGAATCATTGTTTGTCTATGTATTAGGCAAGGGAAAAATAAATAGGCTAATGTTATAGTTAGTAAAATATTGATATAAATGAATGAAAGAAAGTAGAGTGGAATAATAGTTGAAAATAATTAGTCCGTCATCTACCCATGTCTGATAATCAATTACCATTATCAATAATTGTTAATTACTGAGTTATCTGCTCTAATACTAAACTTTAAAATAAAAATAACGGTTAAAATGTCATTTATCATTAAATCCATATCAGGTCATTTAGTTCATTCACTTGGAATTGAAAAAGAAATTAGTTTTTTCCAAGATGTGTTTGAAATAATCGTAATTATTTTCAGCGTACCACTATCATTTCTAAAGCTTATCTCTGTTGTAAGTTAGTTGAATACTTCACAGGGAATATCAGTTATAAAATTTGTAGTATAAACATAATAAAATATTTATTTTTATAGGTCTACTTTCTTCTTTTTACTTTCCTGTTAATGAAAGTTTTTAATATGACTAGTTTTATCCTTGTATAGCTGAAGAAAATTAATATTTCTGGTTTCTTTGTGCTGTGCGTTGATAAAAATTTTCTTCATTTTATGCCTTATTTGCATATCATTCACCTTCTTTTCTAGCATAATGAATTAAAGGTCTATCAATCAGCGTGTCATCTGTAGTGATTGTAAATTGAAAACTCAAATTTCGATTAGATAAGAATAGGCTACTCTCTAATCTTCAGCCTATATGACTTGACACGTATCTTATTTATGTAGAAATGTGTTGCAAGCTATAGGGACATTCACCTTATAAAGGCGGTGGAACCGATAGAGTAGTAGATCCTCTTTATTCACTATAGCGAGGTCCACGTTATAATGGCAGTGTGTGATTTGCAATGGTGTTGCTATCCTTTCGTTTCACACATGTTTTAATCAATAACTGCGATGAATTGATGTTGTAAATGTAGATTACGTTCGAAAATACAGCAATCATTCCTAAAAAATAAACTATATGACCGTAAATGTTCTTATTATTTCAATACCTTTTCATTCACAGAAAAAATCAATACTATTATTCTTGTTAAATAGTTCAATTAATAAACAAAAATAATTTGAACTTGACCTATTTTTGAAAAATTGATAATTTATTATTTTGTACTCAAAACCTGGGTGGAATGTTTGTTTTGTTTTTAGGAATCTGTAAATTGTGGGAATGATTCCGAGATTAAATGATTTTGATACTTGATAAAAAATCAATAATATTCATCAAAACTTATTTAGAAAAAAATATCTTGTCAATTACGATTTTTTATGAATAGGATTTTCGTTGAAGATTGTTAGATGAAACAGGTTTGAATAGTTTTCTTCAATGAAGTTCAGTCACGAGCTGTGAGTTTGCGTTTGGATGGGTGACCAAGGTAGTACAGGTTACCCGCTTACGGCTAATTTTCCACTCTCTTATCTGTCTCTCTCTCTCACAGACACTCACTCTCTCCTCTTTCACTCTCTCACACTGTCGCGCGCGCGCTCTCACACACACACACACTGTCACGCTCTCTTTCTCTCTCACACACACACGCACTGTCACTTTCTCTTCTCTGTCTCTCTCACTCCTCTCTCTCTTAGGATACACGCGTACGGCTAATTCTTCACTCTCTCTCTCACACACTGTCACGCTCTCTTTCTTCTCTGTCTCTCTCTCACAGACACTCTCCTCTGTCTCTCACAGACAATCTCCTCTGTCTCTCTCTGAACTTCTCTTCGCCACTCGTCCACTCAACTTCTCACCCTCTCTCTTCTTCCTCTACTACTTCCACCTTCCTCCTTCCACCCTCCTCCTCATCCTTATTCTTCCTGCTCCCCTATTTCTTGCTAGCACCCTCCCCCCATCCTCTCATCTTTCTCTCCTCCTCCCTCTTCGCATGATTTATTTTCATTCGACTCCTCCCCTTCATATAAGCCCCTCTTCGTCCTTATCTATACGACTGCCGTAGTTTATCATCTCCGTTATGTTCTTCCTCTCTCTTCTTCGATGGAGAGTTAGTGGGAAGGATATTTTAAATATTCTTTCCGAAGAATGAACATTCATATGTCCAAAGCTCCGCCAATTTATGTAGATGCATAACAATATCAACTATAGTTATTCCAAATTGCTTTTTTCATATCATATTTAGTTCATTAATATTATTTCCTTAGTCTATATTATGTAAATTCATCTATAATGTTGCTGTATTGTAAGCTATTGTATATAAGTGTATAAGCCAGTATATATTGTAATCTACATAAATAAAGTACTCAATCAGTTCTTCTTCTTTTTTTGTGTTTCTTTATCTTCTTCAATCATTCTTTGAATGAATGAACTACAGTACACTACTGTAGTAGAAATGGAATCATTGTTTGTCTATGTATTAGGCAAGGGAAAAATAAATAGGCTAATGTTATAGTTAGTAAAATATTGATATATATGAATGAAAGAAAGTAGAGTGGAATAATAGTTGAAAATAATTAGTCCGTCATCTACCCATGCTTGATAATCAATTACCATTATCAATAATTGTTAATTACTGAGTTGTCTGCTCTAATACTAAACTTTAAAATAAAAATAACGGTTAAAATGTCATTTATCATTAAATCCATATCAGGTCATTTAGTTCATTCACTTGGAATTGAAAAAGAAATTCTTTTTTTCCAAGATGTGTTTGAAATAATAGTAATTTTCAGCGTGCCTCTATCATTTCTAAAGCTTATCTCTGTTGTAAGTTAGTTGAATACTTCACAGGGAATATCAATTATAAAATTTGTGGTATAATCATAATAAATTATTCATTTTATAGGTCTACTTTCTTCTTTCTACTTTCCTGTTAATGAAAGTTTTTAATATGACTAGTTTTATCCTTGTATAGCTGAAGAAAATTAATATTTCTGGTTTCTTTGTGCTGTGCGTTGATAAAAATAGTGAATCTTGGTTTTAAATCATCAATGATTCAATATTGTAGTTCCTATTAAAGTCAGTGTACCGTTTTATATACCATAATCATATTTTTCATTTCTCCTACAATCTATTCTATCTTGAATGGCTCTCACTTTTGCAGACTTCACATTTTCCTTTTCTTCATTTTATGCCTTATTTGCATATCATTCACCTTCTTTTCTAGCATAATGAACTAAAGGTCTATCAATCAGCGTGTCATCGGTAGTGATTGTAAATTGAAAACTCAAATTTCGATTAGATAAGAATAGGCTACTCTCTAATCTTCAGCCTATATGACTTGACACGTATCTTATTTATGTAGAAATGTGTTGCAAGCTATAGGGACATTCACCTTATAAAATCGGTGAAAACGATAGAGTAGTAGATAATCCTCTTTATTCACTACAGCGAGGTCCACGTTATAATGGCAGTGTGTGATTTGCAATGGTGTTGCTATCCTTGTCTATCATTCAACAAACCAGATGGCGCTATCGCTTTCATGCTTTGCGATGTTGCCACATCGTTTATCAACAATGTAGAAATTTAACTAATTGACAAAATATTTTAATCTCAATCTTGAAAATTTATTATTACACCTTTTAAAAATATATTTTCTTGACAAATAAATATGATTAACTATTGTTAACAATAATGAACAGTTTAATTGATCAGATATACCAGTATCAGCTGTTTGGGTGGCAAGACTGAGATCTGGCAACCCTTTTCTCCTATCTTCCTACACAAACATTATAACGTGGACCTCACTACAGCTGAGTATTTTAATATGGATGGAGGGATATTTAACAATTATTTATGTTTATATTTATTATTGACATAATACTTGAGAGTAATATTTGTATTATAGTGCATATAATTTAAGGAATTGACATGATTATTTGTTTTAAATAAAATTTATTGCCAAATTCAATAATTCACAAATACATGGAAAACAAAATTCAGTTTCATACATTATAAATTTACTAACAAAATTATAAAGGCTTTCATTGAAACTAAATAATAATCTAATATGTATAATATTGGCGTTGCAAGCAAAACAAAGTTTGTGCGCTAGCAACGAGCATTCAGTTTAGATCTTAATTTAATTTATGGTTGACGTTTCCAATTGTTTATTCTGTATACTTGAAGGAATAAACATTATTGTTTTATTTATATTTTTACAAAGAAGCACTTATTGGGAGAGAAAAACTAAGGATACTCCTTGTACTATTTCTCTCTCAAATTTGTATTATTATGTTAATTTCCTGTTACCACCGCATTCTATATTAAGATGCGTACAGATATACGCGCCGCGAACATGAGAAATTCACTTTTAATCAGCTGATTATATATGTATTTTTACAGAAACGGTAAGATACAGATATAAAAAGCTTGGCATCAGCTGATTAAAAGTGAATTGCCCATGTTCGCGGCGCGTAAATCTGTACGAACTTTAGATAGCTGTGATTCAAGTTATTCCGCTATATTTAATGTAATATTAATTAGGATAGATGCGCTATCCTTTTCTATCTCTGCGACGTTGCCAGATCGTGCTTTAACAATGTAGAAATATAATTAACAAAATATTTAATCCCAATTATCAAAATTTATTATTTAATCATTGAAAAATATATTTTCTTAGCGAATAAAATATAATATTGATTATTTTGTTTGTTGCAGAAGAAGCAATTGAAGAAGAAGAACAGCGCAGAAGGGAAAGTGAATGGCATTGCCGATCCGTTCGGAGAAGATGATGAAGAAGAAGTCGAGAGGATAGCCAGGCAGTTCGAGGAGAAATATGTGAGTATATATTGTGAAATTCACTACCAAATGTCAGCGTCGGTTGAATCAGTCAGCATTGATGTTATAATATGAGGAATACTGACAGATTGAAGAGAAACTCGCTTTAGTAAGATTCACTATGAACTGTCAGCATTAGTTGAATCAGGTAGCATTGATGTTATTCATAAGGAATGCTGTCAATTTGTCAAGAAAAACTCACTTTGGTCTCGTTTATTTGTTACGTCATCAAATTTAAATTCCTTTGTTGCAGTTGCACAATGTTATAACTTCAATTATAACTTCAATTAGTGGTTTGGTTAATATCTTCTCCAATTATGATAATTTCAATATTTTTCGAATAAAGATCGTGAAATCATGCTCAGTTTCACTTCATTTATTCATTTAACCAATACAATGTGGGATATACAGGGAGACCCCAACAAAATACTCCCTAATTAAACAATTCACAATGTGTCGATTTAATTGTAGGCCTATAGTTGTTTGAAATACATATATGTAGCTTTAATAGGTGTAATTCGTTTTTGTTGTTCAGTAAAAAATTGTCAGTCTTCTATTCTATCAACAAATCTTGTAGCATCTGTTTTGATTTTTCTTTATCTTCAATATTCAAACTCATTTTATTTTGCCATAAAATAATACAGATTGATAAAATAAATATTCTAACTTACAAAATGGCACTACCGGCAAAGAATAAGTTGTACGCCGGCAGTGAGTTCGAACAACTAGGTACAGCAAACATGTCAATAGAAAGAAAATATCAATCTATAGAAAATAATTATCTATTATGAGTAACTCTATGTTGAGTAACTTGAACAGGTCCGAAATGTTATTCATTTTTTCTAAGGAAAGGGTTAGAAATTAGCAAAAACCAGTTAAACTAGTTGTGTCATGGTGTCAGTAAAGTAGAAGGGGAAAAATTGGTTTATTCCCTTGACGTTTACTGACATCTTTCAAATAAAAAAAAAATATTCAAGACTGTACAGTAAAGTGAATTATTATAGATAGACCTACAGTATACTACCTTACAAATTATTATGCATTATACTGCATTGCATAGTTTTGTATCTGTATAGGGTCCTATGTCTTTTTGAAGGGTGTGATACAGCATACAGGTGTGAGGGGTGAATTACTGTTTATTTCGAAGGGTATTCATCGGAGCCAATCATTTGTGAGGGTTACTAGGACCCTCTAGAAAAAGCCCTAGAGAGGGATCTGAACAAAGACTTGATTGTAGTTGAATAGTATCCATCAGTCAACTTAGGGTAGGCGCACAACAGTTAGTCAAGACACGACAAGACATAATCCGACACGACAAGACATGATCCGACACGTTTAGTCACAATACTACTTCACATTGTGGCTTATGACGCAACTCACACTGATTAGTCATTGCAATTAGACATGTCTTCATAAGCAACTATGTGAAGTATTGTGACTGAACGTGTCTGATCATGTCTTGTCTTGTCTTGACTAACTGGTGTGTGCCTAGCCTTACAGTAGAGTGTGTACTGCTTCCTTCATATATTTTCGCGGATATTTTTATTCTAGGCTGGCCACCAACGACAGGACATGCATGATGAACATGTGTGTCATCAGTGAGAGCTGTTTAACAGCATCTTGTAACAATAATAATAAACAACGAATAACAATATATTATAAACCACTGGAAAATTAAAAATTATAATGATAGAAGAATAATTTAAACCTCTAATAGATCAGCGAAGAAAAAATAACAGAAAAAATTGGAGATACAAAAACCTAACTTTGCTCGAAGCATTTCGCTGTGATGAAACAACAATGTATGACGACATTAATATCATGCATGTCCTACCGTTAGTGGCCAACCCAAGGGTCTTTCGCTAACTTGAACTATATTTAGGAGGGAACAGACTCTCCAATCAGTTTGGCCTGCGGTTAGCTAATTTCTTTTACACGGCAGAGCATCAGGTATTTTATCAGCACACAGTACAGAGAAATTATACTCAACACTTATATCACAGATAGCTCTTTTCCTAATTCACGATTTTG
This sequence comes from Nilaparvata lugens, assembly GCF_014356525.2. Lineage (NCBI taxonomy): Eukaryota > Metazoa > Arthropoda > Insecta > Hemiptera > Delphacidae > Nilaparvata > Nilaparvata lugens. Next base: position 3,634,470 of record NC_052515.1, read on the forward strand.
TTTCCTGTGATAAATCCCTGCCGTACACTTCAACCGATACAAGAGTCCAAGGCAGAATCTTCTAGGACGAAAAAGGTTTCGCCTAGTCCACATGTTTGCCCAGTCTCCAATTTGACCAGTACCCAATGAAGGCCAGCAGTAGCCAGCGTTGGCAAACCACCCATCCACACACTGGCGCTGGTCGTCATTGGCCTCCATTGGGCCAACATGTGGATGCGGCATTATAAATTAGAGATAAATTCTACCGGCTAAAACTAGACCTAGCCACATTCACTGGTACTGATATGTGAGAATCCGCCTTAATTTGTATCTTCTCGCTGGTATATTAGAATGAATTAAGATCTATTTAATGTTGTTTGAATGGAGACAAAAGCCGTTGCTACTCGTACCGCGAATTAAGAGCTACGATGAGAGCGACTCGCTCATTAATAGATATTTGTGAATGACAGCAATTCATTTAGCCAATCTGTTGGCAAAAACCTTGCTACTCTTACCGTGAATTAGGTGCCGGCTACGATAAGAGCGACTTGTTCATCGAAAACAGAACTTCTTTCATTCATAGATATTTGTGAATGAGAGCGACTATTTCATTCATCTATTTGTTTTTAGAATGACAATAACCGTTGCTACTTGTACCGTGAATTGTGGGCCGGCTATGATGAGAGCGACTCGTTCATTCATCTATTAATTTGTGACTCATTCGTGTATTTTTTTTTGCAGGGTGACAAGACTATTCATTCATGTATTTTCATTCATCTATTCGTTTGCAGGGCGACAAGAACCGTTGCTACTCGTACCGTGAATTGGGGGCCGGCTACGATGAGAACGACTCGTTCATCGACAACACGGAGAACTGCGACGAGGCGCTGTCTCACGAGTACCAGACCGACCATGGCGGCTATTACGTGCACTCGGGGCCACTCACGCTCAAGCGCGTACAACTGTGCGACGATGATGGCCCCCCCGACGCCGGCGACGAGGTCAGGGGCAAGCGTCGCAAGGTGAGACGCTTGGACATTTCAATTCAATTGAATCCATTCATACAGAAAAGATAGCCACGATTTGTAGAATTCATTCAAAGTTAGGAAGTTTTGTGTCAAATTTAGATGTTGTGTATCAAGTTGAGATGATACTGTATCATATTGTGTTGATATTGTATCATGTGTGGCGATACTGTATGATATTGTGTTGATACTGTATCCTGTGTGGTAATACTGTATCATTTTGTGGTGATACTGTATGATGTGTTGTGATACTGTAACATATTGTGGTGATACCATAGAGAAAAGCTAGCATAAGAAGATAGCCCACGATTTGTAGAATTCATTCAAAGTTAGGAAGATGTGTATCTAATTTTGGTATCGTGTATCAAGTTGAGATGATACTGTATCTTGTGTGTTAATACTGTATCATGTGGGATGATACTTTCTCATGTGTGGTAATACTGTATGATATTGTGTTGATACTGTATCATGTGGGATGACACTGTATTTTATTATTGTGTGATACTGTATCATGTGTGGTAATACTGTATCATTTTGTGGTGATACTGTATGATATTGTGTTGATACTGTATCATGTGGGAAGACACTGTATTTTATTATTGTGTTCATACTGTATCATGTGTGATAGAAAAAAGATAGCATAAGCAGATATTCCATGGTATAGGGCGTTTATGTTCCAGATTTCACTGTTAAGTCAATCAATTTCAGGGCCTTTGACATAACTTGCCGACTGCTTTTAGGCAGCCGGGACCGACGGCATGATATTCTATACTCAAGTCGCTTGGTAATCGGCGTTTTGAGTCACAGTACAATTCAGAGGGTAGCCCTGATTTATCAGGCAGTTGAAAGGAGATGTGTGGGCAAACCACGTCAATGATGGATGCTGAGAAAATCTGAAACAAAACTTATACTAAAATGTCGGTTAATCAACTAAGAATCATTTCACTTGAGATAGTTTATATGTAAATTTTGTTGACGATTTTTAATTATTGATTTTAATTGTGCATTGTCTCTTGTTCCAGGGGGGACCCAACGTAATAGGAGATGATTCTGAGGAAGATGAAGATGAAGAAGATGAGGAAGACGACGATGAAGATGAAGATGATGATGAAGAAGATGAAGACGAAGAGGAAGAAACGACTGAAAAAGAGACGGATGTAAGTGAGAAGAATGAGGAGAAACAGCCTGAGAAAGAGGTCGAAAAGACAGTAACTGTAAAGGTAAGTCATTGCTAAAATTTTTATTATCAATTTAATTTAAATGTAAATAGCATTTTATTCAAATTTAAATGTATTTCCACAAAGTACAGACATTTGAAATATACAATACAAATGCAATGAATATTACAATCAATTCGAATAAAAAATATTTCTTACTAAAAAATAATAAATTGAACCATAATAGTATTAATAGTTGAATGAGCGAAGTGAATTCCATATTTCAAGTCAATCGGCGTTTGTTTTTTTGTTTGTACCGCAGTTAAGGACCGATTCAGATAAAATTTGGTATACGAGTACCTTGAAACAAGGCACAGAAACTTATATATTTAAAAATTTTAAATTCATCCCCTTTACAAGATGACGGTCCTTTATTCTGAATTTTTATCCTAAAAACCAACCCAACTTTTCAATATAACATGTTCAAAATTTTTCAATTTTTGGAATTCTAATTTTTTTCCAAGTTTCAGATTTTTAATCTCTTTTAAAAAATGTTAAAAGTGGATTTTGAACAAATGTTACTTAACACCTTCCTCCATTCAACACTTCAATCGTTTTGTTTAAATTTTCTTTGAATTTGATCTTCATTATCAAATTATTCTAAGGAGTTTATAGAATGATTTTATACTGTATCTAGTAAATATGAATTAATTTTGACAATAATACAATTTCAATTTAAATGTTAAAGGTAGGTAAGTGGATAAAGGTGATTAATAACATTTGGAAAGTTTTGAGATGATCATTTATTATTTCTAATCCTAGATTTTCGTTTCTTTTTAGGGAGTGATAGTGTTTTTCAATCGTATATTTTGTTTGTTTTTGTAGAAAATGAAGCTCGATAAGACTGATGACTGCACAGAAATCGCCACAAAATCGGAAGACATGGAAGATGCAGCGGCGTTGGCGAAAAAGCGCAAAAAAGCTGAAAAAAGACACCACAACCATAATTCCGATCATAACCATCATCACCATAAAAACCACAAACACCATAGAAAAGACGTTGACGAAAAGGTGGAACCAGTTGCAACGAATAATGTTAACTCGACAGTCGTTGATAACGAGACTGTTGTGAATAACGGTATGGCGGAGAACATGAGCAACGGAAGAACCCACGATGGGAAGGAGAAGGAGAATATGAAAGAGAAAGAGAAAATGAGAGAAAAGAAGAAGAAGAATGCGACGGTGAAAGCGCTGTTGGAAGAGAAGAGACTGCAACAGACAGAGCCGCTCAAAGTTGCTGAAACGGTGAATTTGGGTGAGTTTTTCTGAATCAAATTTTTAACTAATTGAAATTTCAAAACATCTTCAGTGAGGTCCACGTTATAATGGCAGTATTTGATTAACATTGGTGTTTGCTATCCTTGTCTATCATTCCACAAAGCAGATAGCGCTATCCTTTTACACCTTACCTCAACGGTTTTTAACAATGTAGAATATTATTGATTAACAAAATATTTTATCACAATTTTGAAAATTTTTTATTTAATGGTTTGACGGTCCCGGCTGCCTGAAAAGCAGTCGTTAGGTCATGTCAGAGACCCTGAAATTGATCAGTTGCGACCTGAAAACTCTGACACCAGACCTGAGCCAGCCAGGTCACTCGATATTATTAATATTTAATCAATGGGGAATTTTTTTTTCTTGTGGAATAATATGATTGATTATTTTAAACAAGGATAAACAGTGGAGCCCGGCTGCACGAAAGCCTGTTGAACTTTAATCATGATTGAATCCAATCAGAGAAGGCTTACTTTGAAAAGAAAGAATTAGGCTCAACTCAAATCAATCTACTAGGTATTAGCTTAGAGAAAAGACTGCATAAGGCTCAACTCACACTTACGCGACCCAGGTCGAGAAGAGACTCGACTCTAGTCGAGAGCATGTGTTTTCAAATGGTGACGTCGCGGAGACTAGAGTCAACTGGTCTGAGTGTCACCATTGACATATTCTCTCGACTAGAGTCGATTCTCCGCGACGTCACCATTTGAAAACACATGTTCTCGCCGCATAGGAGGAAGCTTTTTGAGGGTAAGCCTAGTTATTGAGGCTGCAAATTTTATAATAAGCTCCCTATACATTTAAAACATATGCATCCACCAGCATTCCTCGTAATAGAATTGAAGCCGACCTTCAAAAATATCTGACTGATAAAGCCTGCTACACGGTGCTGGAGCATTTGGAGGATACTCGAGGGAATTAGTCGATTTTAGTAGGCTGTATTTATATTTGTATTAATTTGACGACGTTCAACTGTGTACTTGTGTAATAGTAAGTGCACTGTATTGAATGAATTAAATATCTATCTATCTATCGCGTAAGTGTGAGTTGAGCCTAAGTTCTCTTGGAATTAATCACGGTTGAAATGCAACCTACTTTAGTGCAATCAGGCCCCTGTTTCATAAAAGTTACAAGTCCTGTAATACAGGAGAATCACCATTCCAATTACATGCTCAATAAAGCCGATAAAATCAGATGTTCTTGTATTACAGGACTTATAAATTTTTATGAAACAGGGGCCTGGTGTTAATATTACATTAGATATACCGGTATCAGCTATCCTATATAGAAGGATAGAAGAAGACAGCGATCTTCTTCTATCTTTCTCCACTGCCGTTATTCACTATTGTTAGTTGTGTTGAAGGTGTGGATATACCTACGATCATCTCTCCTTTTGGAAGATTTCGTCAAGTTTGTGTTATTGGCAAATGATAGGATTAAAACTTGATGTTTTTCAAAAATAGAATTCGATATTCTCGAAAAAAACTCAACACGTGTCGATCAAAATGTTTGAGATAGACAGTAGATTTGCATCCAAATCCAATTGGATTGTTTATAGGGGAATATACACATTTTATCTATCAGTGTCAAATCTATCATTAAAAATGCACGATCTTCTGTAAAAGAAACAGTTTTCTAGAACGTTTTAATTTTAAGAACGAAAGCAGTTCTTTGTTCAACTGTAGTTTATTGTATAAATCGCCGGTTATATGTGTAACTATCTTATGTAGAGAGGAAATTCCATACAGTAAACTCATTGTATAACTAGTTAAATAAAAATAAAAATCTAAGTACCCTTTTCAAAATTGTTTAGTCACAACATGCTTCGGCTATATGATGCCATTGTCAATAAAAAAAGACAATCACCGTTTATATGTGTAGCAGTTTTATGTAAAGAGTAAATTCCAGTTATTTGTCGAACAATTTAAATTGTTATCAAATTATTAAATCAACAATTATCTGTTGATTTACTGGCATTTATTCTTTTATTGGTTCAATTATTCACAATCCATTAGAATAATTGGGGGAGGACCAACAGGTACAGCCAAAACTGCTCCTTCCTCAAATTTAAATTCAGATACTAGTCCAAAATGTAGTTGTTTCACTTGATAAATTTGAATTATTTTGACCCATTCAGGTGTTGAACCCGTGATTTCGGGAACAGTTTTGGGCTATAATGCCTGTTGTTCCCATACCTGTATGTATGTATTTTTTTTAAACCGTTGACTGACTAACCATAAACCGGTTAATGAAGTGATCGAATTTGGCATCGAATTTAGATACTAGCCCGAAAAGTAGATGTTTCACTTGATGAATTTGTATTATTTTGATCCATTCAGGTGTTGAACCGTTGCCTGATGGAACTAACCATAAGTCGGTTAATGACGTAATTGAGTTTGTCATAAGTTCAGCAAGACACGATGATATGAGCAAACAGAGCTCTAGTTCCAGCGTTAAATCTAACACCGGTGAGTTCCAGTTTAGAAAACGTTGGTTTTTTGCCCGGTTGCACAAAAGTCTGTTGAATTTTAATCATGGTTAAATGTTACGAGAACCAATCAGAGGATAAGGCTTCTCTTCTCTCTTTGGTTCTAGTGGAATTTAATCACAATTAAAATTCAACAGGCCTTTGTGTTCGGAACCCCAGATTTTATTTTGATTCCCACCTGTTTTTAGTTGTTTTTCTATCAATCCTTTCATCTTATAATTTGTTTCAGTAATACCGGTGACTTATGTAGAAACCATATAAAGTTTTTTTGTTCCTAGAAACCATTTCTTAAAAAAAGTTGATTTCAATCCCTATTTTTGTGTCCTATCCGTTATTTTTATTCAACACCAGGTCTTAGATCCATTTGTAAAATTTTATCCTGCAATTTATTTTAGTAATACCGATGAGTTGTGTGGTGTCCCTTCTTTAATAGTTGATTTCATCCCCTATTTTTGTGTCCTAACCGTTATTTTTATTTAACACCAGGTCTTAGATCCATTTGTATCCGTTTATCCTACAATTTGTTTTTGGTAATCACGAGTTTAATACCGTAACCCTTCAACATGCACATTTTTTTAGAATCATAGATTCTTTTATCCTTTTGAAACAATTAATTTTGTTATTATTTTGGGTTAATTTATGTTGATCAGGCTATCACAATTGAATTTTTGTGTTGGGTGAATCTTATAGTTTTCTGTTTGCCTTCCTTTTAACAATTTATGTCACGTGTTTCAATGTTGTTTTCTGTTTGTGACCTCTTCTATGTATTTATTGGTGTTTTTGTTTTGTTGTATATTTGGTTGATTTTTGTTTCAGTGATTAATTAGTTCTGTAGTCTGATAAAATGAGGTCAAGTTTGAGACTCTTGCCATCTAAATATTAGCCAGTTTGTGTTTGTTGTAAATTGTTTAATAAGAAGACAAGTCAACAGTTTAATAAGTAGACAATTCATTAGACAAGTAGACATGTAGACAAACAGACAAGGTCTAACATAACCTCTTAACCATTCACAAGTGCTTGGCCCGCGCTTCTACCTATTGTTGCTAACTTAAACATATAACAGTATCAACATACAACAGTATTTCACTGTTACATTATTAAAATACTTGTGGCGAATCATAAGATTGCCACCTGTGATGTTTTCAACTGGTATAGTTTGTTTACCACTTGTAACAGTTTATTTCAATATTTATCCAGAGTTCAATTTTGTCATTCCAACATTAAAATTATTTCATCATTCATCTAGTTTCATTTAATCAATTTCTACATAGGAAATCAACAAATTGAATTCCTATATACTGAATTCACATAGTGGTCTCATGTATGAGTTTTTACACCCCTTCGCCTTTAGGAGTATTAGTTTAACGTTGAGGGGAAAAATTGAAGTACTGAGCTCTAAAACAATATGATGAATGATGAAGAATTATAGTTGAGTTGGATTTAAAACTAATCAGATGAACTCATTTAGTTTACGCGTAGCTTCTGAAAAAATATGTTATACTCTGAATAAAATTTGTTGAAACTTGAGAAAAATAACGTGTTGCCAAATTGCAACTTCAGGAAAGGCCATATTGAATATATTTAATGACTCGGTAATCTATTGAAAAGCTATTGAATAAATATTTAGCAAACGAGGTTTACTACAGTATTCAATAATTTATGGATGGAGAATGAGGCTTTTGGGAGGGTTAAATTGTAATGTACATTGTGGAATGTGATGTATATAATATATGTCTATATGTATTCTTTTATTTTTTGACAAATAGTCCTTGACGATTTCCTATACTCTTTAAAGAGTCTCCAGAAAGAAAATTTAATCAAAATCAAATCAAAGTTCAATAATATTATTATTATTATTATTATGAGCGTTTGTCTCTTGTACAGATTCAATAATTAACTTCAATTTCCGTGTTTTCTGTTTCCAAGAACTGAATAATATCAGCGTTGCCAAATTGTGCGAAATTCATCTTTCCATGCAAGCCTGACAATTGGCCAGGCTGGGCCAGACTACCTATATAATCGACAAATAAAATCAGGTCACTTTATATTATATAGTAGTGCTGAATATTAATTTTACAAATGACACATTCATTCTGCCAAGCTTTGTTACTGTGTTTATTACACCGATTGAAAACAATCGGTGCAGAGTATTGTGTCTCTTATTTGCCCGGTTGCACAAAAGCCCTTCAATTTTAATCATGATTGAATGCCATGAGAACTAATCAGAGAAGGCTTTTTTTAAGAAGGCTCCTCTGATTGGTTCTCGTGGCATTTAGCCATGGTTAAAATTTAACAGGCCTTCGTGCAACCGAGTAAGAGTGAGGGACGCTTAATATAATATTATTATAATATGATTCTGAACCTTTCAGTATATTGAAAGCAGACTTTCAATTTTTTGTTGTTGAGTCACTACTAGAGTTATATAGTCTATGTTTTTTGTGGCTGTCACATTAAATTCGGACTTGTCAATTGTGACTTTCAATTTTTTGTTGTTGTGTTGCTGACGTAGTTTTAATCTATGGTTTTCTGTGTTTGATTAGATTCGGACCTATCACAGTCGTCGCATTCGACCGACGACACGGCGAAAGAGTCGCAAGCGGCTGCGACTGGGGTGGTGACAGGTAGTGCAGGGGTGAATCGTTCGGCGGCTGAAGCGCCCGCGCTGCCCGCCGAAATGAGCGAACTGATCGCTCGCGTCAAGCTGGCCATGAACCAATCGCATTTCTCCAAGCGTAACTTCTCGCCTGAGGTCAATACGCTGCTTATGAGGTCAGTCAACTAGGTTTCATCTTCAATTATTAATCACTATAGTCCGAGAGATATTACTTGTTACACGGTTCTCTCTTGAAGACAGAGAGGTCGATGCTCTTTCCTTCACTAATCACTGCCACTACCTAACAGAATTTTCCCTACTTTTGTGTTAGCGTCCAATTGTGCGCAGCATGCTTAATCTCCTCCACTACTCTGTCCGTGCTACAAACAACTGTGCAACAAGAAATCGGTTTCCCCTCTTCATGTTAAAAGTAATATCTCTCGGACTATAGCAGGTAACCCGTGCTCCTCAAGGGCCTAATTAAAAACTTGACAAACTGAAAACTTGACCCACTGAATTCTTGAAGAATATAAAATACTGTAGGCCTATAATCATTCTCGGGAAGTTGAGAATCTATAATTATTTTATGCAAAATTTCAAGTTAATCAGTCCAGTAGTTCAGATGTGATGATGCGTCATTCGTGAATTTCCAATACCGTACGTGTATAAGCACATTCTTTCCTTTTTTATATTATAGATTCATGAATACAATTACAAAATTCAATAATGTAAAAAACAATAATATGTCATTTAATATGGGTCTACAAATTATATTGGTTATGATGGGTCAGCTATTAATAGTTGATATGAGTCCATTACTTTTACACTCTCAGAAAAGCGCAAACGTTATTATGCTCTCTCTTTTCGATGAACAGATTATAGACTTCCATGTCATTTTGTCGTCTATTTAGTTTGTGGGTAGAGTGGAAGAGAAGGCTCTTATTCCCTCAACTTCGCCCACATCACGTTTAATGTTTGAAAGTGTAAAAAGATGATTTGAGACAAAATTCAGAAATAAAAGAAGTTTTGGCTAATAGCCTGTTTTTTGTGACTATTGTATTGTTTGCTCTATCCAATAAATAAATAAAATGAAGGAATAATTCATCTATCTATCTAATTGATGCTTTGATCTGTTATTTACTTGTAGTTTCCCCTTTTTGTTGGCAGTTTGGAAATGAAAATGCAAACGGTCTCTTCAGTGATTCGAACGCTGATCTACGAGCATTTAGCCTTTTTCCTGCCTTGCTCCAAGCAAACGCTCACCAAGAGGATGAAGAAATTGTGCTGCGATTTTGAAGAGGAGAAGATGGCCGAGCCTTTGAAAAAGTGAGTAAAACCGTAGAGTAAAGATAGCATAAGAGAATATCCCATGGACGTTTATGTTTCAAGAAAGCCTTTGAAGAAGTGAGTTGAAGATCGTTGAAATGAATGTTGAATTTTAAATTAAAACTTATTTCAATCAATCATTGATTTTCATGAATTCATGAATACAATAAAATTATTACAATGTTCTTTATTCTTTATTGATTGATACAATAAGTACATCATCAAAATGATAGGGAGAGAAAAAATAAGGTAACCTTGTGCTATTCCTCTCTCAAATTTATATGAGGGATTCACATAGTCCGAAATAGGTCTATAATAATAGATGTCATATCTGAAAGAGGAAAACAAAGTTTAGCTTGTACTATTCCACTTTCAAATGTTAATGGTAATGAAGTCCAAAAGATTATGTGTGTGTCACGCACTTCACATTCCTGGTCCGAGAATACTCCTTGAGAATAAGTGACAAGTGATGACAATTTTGAATGTAGTAATGTTGTAAGAAAGCTGAACAAAACACTTGAAAACTTTAATAAATTTCAATAATATTCAATTGGAAAGATAATTTAAAAACAACCACAAATTAATTTATTGATAAGTGAATATTTCCTATTTTAGTGATAATAATGTAAAGTATTTCTTCTAGGTTTGGTTTTGAAGCATCTAAATTTGAAAATCTACTTTGTGAAAATAATTAAGGACTGACAATTTTGTGAAGTGAACAACTAACTACAAGACTTGGCCTATTTCGGACTATGTGTAACCTCATCTAAATTTGGGAGAGGAATAGCACAAGGTTACCTTATTTTTCTCTCCCTATCATTTGATGATGTACTTATTGTATGAATCAATAAATACATAAATTATACCATTATAGATCTATAGATTGATTTTCAATTGTAGAGGTCTAGTTTCTATCTATCGATCTCAGTTAAATATTTTATTCCGAATAATTTAGCATAAGTTGAGTATTCTATTCTGGAAAAACTAGCTAAGAAAAATGATTGTTAGTATATAACATATTCAAGGATTTTTCCTTCTTAATTTACAGGTTGAAAGCTGCTGTAGATGCCACAATGCCAGCACTCCTAGAAAAGTATTTCAAGGATTGTCAAAAGGTTGCAGCTGAAAAGTAAGTTGAAAAGATTTCAATAAAGATTATGGTTTCTTGATCCATTCGTAACTGCTATGGCTCAACTCACACTCACGCGACTCAAGTCGAGAAGATACTGCGACTCTAGTCTCTTCTCGACGCAGCATGTGTTTTCAAATGGTGACACTCAGACCAGTCGACTCTAGTCTCCACGACCTCACAACTGTGAGACTGAGTCGAGCGTCGACTCGACATGTTGGTCGAGCCTTGACTTGAGTTGCTTAGTACCGTGCGGTACTATGAAGTGAGGTTAGAAATTGAACTTTCTAACCTCATAATGAAATGAGGTTAGAAATTGAACTTTGAATTTTCATCTTCCTGGTTAAAGTACATTTCCTTTCTTGTTGCTCCTTTGTTCTATCATTTTAGATGAGACAATAATAAGAATTAGATAAGACAATAATTTTACATAACCTCTAGACTGTGTAATCCAAATTAAGGTTTAAAGCAGTTTTCGGCGAATGCCTGTTGTTTTCACCTGAATTGTATTTGTATCCTATTCTATCAAACGAGCAATTTCTGTTTATATGTTTAGATGTTTATATGTTTGTATTTCACCGGATCTCGAAAACGGTTCTAACGATTCTCACGAAATTCAGAACTTAGTAGGTTTATAATATAAAGATTCGATTGCCCTAGGTCTCATCCTTGGAAAAACTCTTTTGAAGGACATTAAAAGGATAATTCATCCTTGGAAGAACAGATTTCGTTGTCTGTCGATAACAGAAGATGAGTGTGCCTGTGTGGGAGATCAGCTGTGTAATCATTCAAACAGCTTACCGTTTCTCGCGAGAAATATTATCTAGAAATTTTAATAGACTCTATCAGAATAATCTGATTTGTTGACATGATATGGTTTATCACTCTAAATTAGAGTATATCAAAATATTCAAAGTTAATAATTATTTTACAGTTTTAAGTGATTAGTGAGTGTTATTTTGTTATTCAATTTGGTTTGTAAACAATCTTAATTAGAACTTTTCTGTTTTTAAATATTTTGTTGGAAATTGGACCTGAATTCAAGTGTATGAAACATAACCTACTTTTTGGACTATTTATAGTGTATAAATCAAAATTCGGGGAAGAAACAGTTTTGGGCTGTGCCTTTTTGTCATTCCCCAATCATTTTGAAGAATTGTGCTTTGTTTATCAATAAATAAATAACGAGCGAAGCTTGGTGCCCCGATATTATGAATAAATAAATAATAAGAATTAGATAAGACAATATATTCATGATAATTATAATAAAATTAAAGGTGAAGTGAGGTTGGAAATGGAGTAGCATGGAACTGAAGTAGTGACAATGAGCAAGAAAGTCGTAAGGTGGAGAGACTGGAGTATCGTCGACTGGAGTCGTACGATTTGAGTCGAGGTAGTGTGAGTTGAGCCTATGTATTATCATACTATTTTGATGTTTTAAGCAACGACATGCAGTGTATTATTTATGTGAATGAACAATTTTGTTCTGGATTACTTTCGGGCGGCAAGTGTCCATTTTCAACAGTGATAATATTTTAATGATTCCATTAGTTTTCTTATTTTATTCTTAACATAATGTGAGATATAGGCTACATAGTATAACATCATCTACCCTTTTTCAACTATAGAAAACAAACTAGTTTTAAAAAAATCAGATTCAAATGAGTATGTTACTCTAATAATAATAATATCGAGTGACCTGGCTGGCTCAGGTCTGGTGTCAGAGTTTTCAGGTCGCAACTGATCAATTTCAGGGCCTCTGACATGACCTAACGATATATCATTGAGCTCTGTTGTATCATTGTGTAGCACTGTTGTATCAACTGAGTATGTTGTATCATTATAATTTTTATCATAAATAAAATTATTACAGAATATTGCATCGCTAAACCTTTGATAAGTTCACCTTCTTTTTGAAATTTACATCTCATTTAGGGCCGGTTTCCGAGCTCGGGATTCAGCTAAGTCCTAGACTTTAAACAGCTGGAGTCAGAAAATTGGTTTTCCGAAACGGGGCGTAGTCGCAGTCATTGTCATAGTCACGTTTGAATTAAATTTCGAAAAACTAGAAAATTGAACACAAAATAAAATGAAGAGAAAATAGTGTAAAGTTTCAGCTATTTTGAATTATTTAGGAATGTCTAATTTCGTCAAGGAAAAACGTTTCCAATTATAGAAATGAGAAAATAAAAACTACGACTACTGTTATAAAAGCTGCGACTACGCCCGGTTTTGGGAGGCCAATTTTCTGACTCCAGCTGTTTAAAGTCTAGGACTTGGCTGAATCCCGAGCTCGGAAACCGGCTATTAGTGTTCATGTAGCAAGGTGTTGATAATATTGAAGAGACTTTAGATAATGTCTTACTTGAGATAGCTGTAAGTTACAGCTGATGATGTGTGAGCTGAGCACGAAAATGCCTGTTGTTTTTACCTGAATTGTATTTGCAAATGAAAGCATGCTCCTGTGAAATAATAATCTTTATTAAAATAAAGTGGATTTTTGACAATATCTCGAGTCTCTTCAATTATGAAAAAGTTCTACAACATCAATATTCAATCTACAAACTTAATAAAGGTGGAATTAAATAGATAATGCATTTATTCAAATGCTAACTAATATATAATTATTATTGAACGAAAATCCTAAATAAATGCTGCAAATCACCCCGAAGACCTCTGCTACTGCAGACATTGACAACAGGGCTAACAGCTAGATGGAAATTCGATGAGAACAACGGGTGATTTGCACCCGTCTTCGAGGTGATTTGCAGCATTTATTTAGGATTTTCGTTCAATAATAATTAATAAAGGTGTTGATAATAAGCTGTGTTTTTTATAGGGCTGCAGCAGCTTCAACGGAAGAAAATGGAACCGGGGAAAAACCAGAAGAATCAACCAATCCAAGACTGCCGAGAAGGAAATTCATTTGGACGAATGAAATGAGGTATAATAGTTTATTAAATACTCACTTCTAAAATAGTTTTTTACTGTAACAATAATTAGTGACACTTTTTGTGTAGTTGAGAAGTTGATATTGTGGTAATTATTCATATTGAATGAAAAAGACTAAGAAATTGTCAAAAAACCACAGATTTATTGATACTTAGAAAGACCGGTTTCGGTTATTACACCATTGTCAATCTCTGAGAAATCTCAGTTTCTGAGACTTAGAAAGACCGGTTTCGGTTATTACACCATTGTCAATCTCTGAGAAATCTCAGTTTCTGCGAGATTGACAATGGTGTAATAACCGAAACCGGTCTTTCTAAGTATCAATAAATCTGTGGTTTTTTGACAATTTCTTAGTCTTTCTCATTCAATAATAATTAGTGAGGTATAACAGTTCATTAAATACAGTACTTGCATCGTGGAAGAAGGGGCTCTTATTGCCTCAACTTCGCCCGCAATACTCAATTTTGGAAGAGTGAAAATAAAGGCATTTATCTATCTACTTCTCAAATATCAATATTATTTTTTCATTTCTGAGTGTTTACCCTTTTAATTATTGCATAGCAGCAAATGATTGTTGGGCCATATAATGAATAATAATATATGTGGCGAATCATCTGATATTTGCCACCTGTAGTGTTTCCAACTGGCATCGTTTGTTTATTACTTGTAACAGTTTATTTAAATACTTTTCCAGAGTTCAATTTTGTCATCCCAACATTAAAAACATTTAATCATTCATCTAGTTTCTTCTTCTTCTTCTTTTTCTTGACCCCCTCTGCCGTTACAGCGTAGAGGTACCAGCCTCGGTCCATCTCCTCCATGCAGTCCTATCCTCAGCCATTCTTCTCATATCTCTCATTGTCTTGCCTCTCTCCCTCCCCAATTCCTCCAGATAGCCTTCCCAGTTCATCCTAGGTCTACCTCTCCGTCTCTTTCCTTCCCTCCTAGCCTCCACCACTTCCTTTACTAGGCGACATTCTTGCATTCTAGTGAGGTGTCCAAACCATTTGAGTTGCCTTTCTTTTATGTCTTCCATCAGTGCTCTTCTTCCCACTTCTCCTCTCACTCTCTCATTTCGCCATCTATCGTGTCTTGTCTTTCCTATTGCTCTTCTGTGGTACCTCATTTCTGCTGCAGTAACCTTACTCCAGTGTTTCTTGAGGGTTACCCAGCTTTCACTGCCATAAATGAGAGTTGGAGCAAACACACAATTAAATATTCTTTTCTTTGTCGTCATATTTAACTCTCTTTTGCCAACCACGGTGCTGTTCAGCTGGAAATATACATTCATTGCTTTTCATCTAGTTTCATTTAATCAATTTCAACATAGGAAATCAACAAACTAAATTTCCTATATTGGTAAGTAATTTGACAAATCACAATAGAACTTCACAATAAACTACACAATAAAAACTACATAATAAAATAAACTACACAATTTACGATTATGTGTGGTTTTGTACAAAAGGGTACATCAATAAAATTATTAAAGCAATCTTTGCAGAAAAAATATCCAGTCAGTGAGGTCCACGTTGTAATGGCAGTGTGTTGAAATAATTATAGAATAAGATCATAGAAGAATATGATTCAGATGACGTTTATAAAGTCTGTGAATGACATATCTCTATTTTTCTAATCTATGATCGTACAAGTTACTGCATAAAATATACAATTTAATAGTTGTTATTGTGTTTTGAAGGTCGTATGTAAAGGAGGTGATACGTTTGCGACTGGTCTGCTACAATATCAAGAATCCGCGCCGGGAGTCGAGCGACATTTTTCTGCGGACTTTTCTGGACAGCCAAGTTCAGCCGCTATGGCCACCCGGGTGGATGAAGACTTCCATACTGATAAGGGAGGCAGAGTCCAGTACTGTGCAATCACTGTAAGTTTTGTTATAGATATCCCATGGTTTGTAGAATTCATTCAAAGTTGTGTATTAAGCTTTGGTGTTGTGTATCAAGTTGAGATGACACTGTATAATATTGTGTTGATACTGTATCATGATTGTGTAGTGATACTGTATCATGTGATACTGTATCATTTATAGTGATACCATAGAGAAAAGATAGCATAAGAAGATATCCCACGGTTTGTAGAATGCATTCAAAGTTTGGAAGTTTTGTATCAAACTTATGTGTTATGTAACAAGTTGAGATGATACTGTTCATATTGTGTTGATTCTGTATCATGATTGTGTAGTGATACTGTATCATTTATGGTGATGCCAAAGAAAAACGATAGCATAAGAAGATATCCCACGGTTTGTAGAATGCATTCAAAGTTTGGAAGTTTTGTATCAAACTTTGATGTTGTGTATCAAGTTGAGATGATACTGTCTCATATTGTGTTGATACTGTATCATGATTGTATAGTGATACTGCATCATTTGATACTGTATCATTTATTAGTGATACCATAGAGAAAAGATAGCATAAGAAGACATCCCATGGTTTGTAGAATTCATTCAAAGTTTGGAAGTTTTGTATCAAGTATGATGTTGTGTATCAAGTTGAGATGATACTGTATCATGTGTAGTGATACTGTACTGTGCCTATTGTACTGTATCATTTTGTGGTGATACTGTATCATTTATGGTGAACAAATATAGCATAAGAAGATATCCCATGGTTTGTAGAATGCATTCAAAGTTTAGAAGTTTTGTATCAAACTTTCATGTTGTGTATCAAGTTGAGATGATACTGTCTCATATTGTGTTGATACTGTATCATGTGTGGTGATATTGTACTGTGTCATCTTGTGGTGATAACATACATAAAAGATAGCATAAGAAGATATCCCATGGTTTGTAGAATTCATTTAAAGTTAAAGTTTGGACGTGTTGTATCAAGTTGGATACTGTATCATGTCTGGTGATACTGTATCATTTTGTGGTGACACTCTATCATTTATGGTGATACCATAGAGATAAGATAGCATGAGAAGATAGATACTCCATGGTCGTTTATGTTCCAAATTTCAAGCCGATTTTTTGTCAACTCAGTCCGACTACCGTCGCTTATTATTGTTTTGGCGGGGTGAGAGTGTAAGAATGGCACAGTATGAGAGACTACCAGTGTCACATAGCTTCATGAAAAATAACTACTTGGTCTATCGACTCGAGTTAACAGTGAAAGTTTGAACATAAACGCCATGGGCTATCTTCTTATGCTCTCTTTTCTGTATGGTATTGTTTAATTATTCAGTTTATTGAGTGGTAATTTGACATCCTTTGGTACCGGACTCTCCAAAGTAAACATTATTAAGATGGATTCCCACATATCAGTAGCTGGCGAGGTGTCTAGTACATTGAAATTTCCAGTGTTGCAATCAATCATTCTTGAAATTTTAAAGTTTATTTCTTACTTTCATTATTTATTTCAATGGGGGCTACTTGAGAGTTATATTACATGAATTACTACTACTTTTTATAAAAATGATGGAAGAATTTATATAAATATATTAGAAAGTATAGTATTGAAGTAAAAGTGGTTTATTGGTGGAATGAGAAAACTATGAAATGCTCTTTTTTGTTTGTTTCAGACGCAAAATAAGAAAGCATCAAAGTCCTAGTCAACAACAACAACAGCAGCAGCAGCAACAGCAACAATTACTACAGCAACAACAGTTGCAACATCAACAGTTGCAGGCGCACATGCAATCAATAATCACACAACAGTTGCAACAGCAGACCCCGCAACCATTGCAATCACTGCTCAATGTTTCACTGCCATCTAGCACAACTCTCACACCGACCAACGGGGGAGCCACGTCCAGTTTCAAGCTGACACCCGATCATCAAAAGACAAAAAAATCGTCTCCTCTTACAGTATCCACCACGTCTCCCTCTACAGCGGTACCCGTTATCAGTCCAACGAACGGTCTGACGATTTCCAGGGTGGTCTCGCCGCATGCTGGAGGAGGGGCCTCGAAAGTGCCTCCCTCCCCGAGTCCCCCCAAACGCCAGTCGTTGTCTCCCTCCACCAGTCCGTTTGCGATCAAATCGATAACCATGAATGGGGGCGGAGCATCGTCTTATCGAGATTTCACACCAAATTCAAATAATTCGAACAGTGGCGCGAACAATACCCCTCCGGGTGGTGGTAACAACCAGTTTTCGAATTCAACAGACAGTGTTAAAAAACAATTAAAGTATGGAGGGGATGTTAGTGTTAAGGTTGATGATGGTGATAATAGTATCCTGGATTTGTCTTCGCCGAGCAGTGGCGCGCGTAGCGAGTTATCGTCACCAAGTGTACCAACCAAAGCGCAGCAAAAGTGTGTGAGTGGTTATGTTGGCAGCAGTGATAGGACGACGCCAAGTGTGATAGCTCGCAGTAGTGATGAAGCTCTTTCGATCGTGGTGACGTCACAGTCGCTAGCCACGCCTCTCAAGGCGTCTCCGCCAATCACAGCGGTCGAGGCAAAGACTCCGCCCACCTCTGTCCACCTCAGCCCCAATGTCAGTTGATTTTCAATTTATCTTTGCACTGGTGAATGGAAGAGAGCACTTTTGATTGTAAATATTGAAATGAATTAGGTGCATGTCAACCCTTTAACAATTCGAATTTTATAAACTAAACTTCAAGAGTTTTGAAATTCATGAGTCTTAAACTTCTTCAATCTTGTACTTCTGATTTGTTAATCTAAACTTCAAGAATCTTGTACTTCTTCTTGAACTTGATGAAGATTCTAAAGGTCCCATTTGTCAAACATCCTTTAATTTATTGAAGTCTCTTTGCCGGTAGTTTGAGTGACAATACTATTTATTTTTTTTATAAAACTTGAAGCATTACTTGTGAATTTTAATCTTGGAACTTGAATATCATTCATTCCATTTATTAATAGTCAAAAATCATATTATAAACTAATCATATTATAAACTAATCATATTATAAACTAATCATATTATAAAATAATATGATTGAGAGAGAACAACTGGCATAGCCAAAAACTCTCTCTCCCTCTCTCCCTTGAATATTGATGAAAAGTGTTCTACTTAATCAAATTAAGTTACCTTTTTTCGATCGTTAACTGCAATAATTACGTTGTTAAACCCTAAACTATTAACTGTTGCCTGGATAAACGTTGAACATGAATCAACTAAATATCGATTCCGATTAACTTGAGTCAACTAATTTCGGGATTAACTAGTTGTCAATCTTGAAAACTATAAGACTGGTTAAATTTTGAAGTTGAATTCAGTATTTGGATAAAGTATTTAAATTCTATGTTGGTCGATCATTTGAATCACAGTTGGCCTAATAGATTTTTAATGTATTCGGGAACCATATCGTAAATTAAATTGGCTTCTTATAAATCCTGTGCTGTGGTCAAATTCCAATTTATTTATTCTATCAATGAGGCATAATAATTCATTCTTATTTTTACAAGTTACATTAAATTGGATTAAAATGATGTCTGATTGTAGAGTTCTAGTCTTTGTATGGAAATTTCTATTTCCAACGCTTTTTTAACCAATTCAAAGTATCTCCCATGCACAAAACTCCTCATACTTTTAAACTCAAGGAAATGTAGTCAATTAAAAAAATATATAGGTTCGACTGAGTCACTGTCAATGTTGAAGAACCGTTCCATAATGTAATAAAAACACACATATGTTGTCAAATTCTACACAGTTTTATTCGATACACGACCATGGTTTCCTGACCACACACGTCAAGCTAACTAAAGTTGTCAGCTTGTAAACTTTAGTCAGCTTGAAAATTTGACCTGTTTGGTCACGAAACCACGGTCCTGTACCAAAATAAAACTGTAGAATTTGACAACATATGTGTTTTTATTTCAAATTTATAGGTTTTGAATGTACCCCCCATACCATTGTAAAACAATAATATTATAATTATTTTTTGCGCATGATTATTAACACCACTTCAAATGTTATTGTTACACTTTTTGCATGTGATTCAAGTGCACAAAAATAATGTCTAATAATAAGACATAGAGCTTGCTACTACTGCATTGGTGATGAGGTTTCAATACACAGTTAATACAGTGTTATATTTATTTAGTAATTCATTTATTAGATATAGTAAACAAACAAAATATTTTTAGTTTTTCCATGATGGTTACCTATTATGATTCAATATCACTGAAAATTAGCAATTAGTATTGAAAGTGTAGTTTTAAAATCAATTCCGTTATTTCTTCCTCTGAATCAAGCATGATATCTTGTAAACCTAGAAAATTGAATCTACTTCATAGTTGAATGGATTCTAGATATCATGTGAAATTCACAAACTGTCAAGTTATTGCCAAATAATTATCCCCAGTTTGTGAAACTATCAGTGTATTTTGTAGATTTTTTTTTAGTAATATTTGCTTGATTTTGTTGATCAATTCTAGCCATTTTGTACACTTTTTAATTTGTAAGGGGTTTTTTAAATTCCAACTTAACCTGGCATTGGTATTTTTTCCATCTTGATTTCTTGTCTTTTGTATAAGAAGTAAAACTATTAATTTTTAGAAATTATTTTTCTCTACTGTGATATATTACGTCATTCTGTGACTGTGAATTCGTACTTAGGCAGTGTATTTAAATATTGAAGTGTTTGCAATGCATCAACGACATGCTTCTTGAATGCTTCTTCAGTGTATCAGTGTTTTTTTCACCTTATGAGGCTGAGCTCTCCCATTAATTATTTAATTATTATAGTGAATTATTCGCATGTTGTAAAAAGCTATTTAATTTGGATGTTGAAAACGTCTTCTTTTTTGTTGCTTGTTAATTATTTATTTCATTATTTTTGTACAATAAAACTGCGTCTTACTTAGTTTTTTGTTCTTGGTGTTTGTATGTGTTTTTATCCTTGCTTAAAAATTAATAAAATTTAGTTACAGTATAAGATGAAATACATCTGTAACTTGTAATGCAAAACTTGATGAAAGCCATAATCGATTAGAATACATAAATGTATTTTTTTTCAAATCAAATCAAAGTTCATTCATCAAAAAACAATTACAATACAAATTAGAATATTATAACATTTAATACAATTAAAACAATGAAGTTTTATGCATTGGATAAGTTCTTAATAGGCATAGATAATTCAATGAATAAATATACACCCCACTATAAATTATATGTGTTGGGGTATAAGTTATTAGTTGCTTGTTGCGTATAAAGCTGCTAGTTTTAATTTGTGACCATAATTGGAATAATAATTATTATAAAACTTGTTTCTAGTCCACCTCCAGTTTCTAGTGTCCACAATTAGGCTACTGTAGCTAGTATTCACAGCTAGCTACAAGTAGATATGCTTTATGATATAAAGATAAGCTTGAGAATACGCTTTGACTTGATCTTGAAGACAAGATATGCTTTATTATATAAAGATAAGCTTGAGCATTAGCTTTGACTTCACCTTGAAGATATTCTTCTTGTCATAAAACTTGGAGGAATATAAAAAAATGATGCGTGTTATCTAAATTTGGGAGAGGAATAGCACAAGGTTACCGTACCTTATTTTTCCTCTCCCTTTCATTTCGATAATGTAAATATTGTATAAATGAATAAAGAATAGTTAAATAATAAAGAATGATGCATATTTTTTTACAAACTTGATTTTCATATAAGGTAAGTCAGCATAGAAACAGTATTGTATCCATATTTAGTATTATTTCTTAATGTATATGGTAAGTATTCAATGAGGGGCATTGTAGATGGATTAAAAGTCATGTATATAAAGTTATCAAAATTCTACTATTATGTAAAAGTCCTGTGCATATCACAGCTATCTACTACAGAAGAAAATTGGCAACTATGCCGTCCTATTAGTACCATCTATCAAGTTCTTATAAATGTCCTTATAAGAGACAATGCATCCTATAAACGAGCCGAAAAAATTCAGCGTATCTATGACGCTCGTATAGTTGGGGCCTGTAAGTAGCAATGCCCGGATGCACAAAGGCTTGTCAAATTTTAATCGTGATTAAATGCCACAAGAACCAATCAGAGAAGCCTTCTGTAAAGATAAGAATATTTTTCGATAATCAAATGATACATTTTCATGATTGAGATTCAATATTTTGTTAAGTATACACATTAGATTGTTAAAAACGATAACTGCAACGATATGAGCTAGAAAAGGATTTATTTGCCATCTGCTTTTTCGAATGATAGCAACAATTTCAAATTCATTTAATTTAGAATATTTATTTTATTAATCTGTATTATTTTATGGCAAATTAATGAACTTGAATGATAGCAACACCAACGTTAATCACATACTGCCATTACAACGTGGATCTCACTATAAAAATATGGTCCTCCGATAATCATCCTCCGATTGGCTACATCAGCTGTTGGTGAGAATTATTCAATCAGAGAATAATAATTAAGCTGGATTCGCACACGACAGTGAACAGGAAAAATATAATTCCCATAAGCTCTAATGGTATTATTCATACTACATCGATTCTACATACTCATTCGATTAATTCTACATCGATCATTTTTTCATGTATGTGTGGGTGTGCATAATATGTTTTGGGACTTGGAACTCATTAATAAGTTATATTTTTGGTTATTTCATTCTTTTAATACTTGTGTTATTAGAATTTTATATTTTCCATTTTTGGACCTTCTATGAGTAGTATTTCGATGCTTTGTATTCATCTCATCTTTTCATATTTTTTTTTTTTTTTTTAATTATTGTATTTTTCCATATTATCATTTTGTACCTTATTACCATATGTAATAGGATAAATATTCCCATTTGTACCTTATTTCTTTTTATGATTTTTTATAAGTTTTCTATATATTATATTTTAAGATTTTGCATTTTCTTGTAAAGGAGACATGTTTGGGGAAACCCGTTGTCACCATTGTAAATGAATAAATAAATACTGACTGGTGGTAATAGTTCAATATTCACTCGTGTGAATTAGATTCTCACTGTTTGTATGCGAATCCAGCTTTAATAAATTATGTTCTCTAGTTTTTCATTGCGTTTACAATGCGATTTTCTAGATTTCTCAAGTAAATTGAATCTTGAAAGAGTGTCGGCAGACAATCGGTGAGTAAAAACTGGCAATTTTTGGTGTTTCTATAGTGAGGTCCACGTTATAATGGCAGTGTTTGATTAGAAATGGTATTGCTATCCTTGTCTATCATTCAACAAAGCTGATAGCGCTATTTCTTTCTCGATTTGCTCAGTTGCCAAATCTGTTTTTAACAATGCAGAATTAATATTTAATAAAATATTTCACCTTAATTATGAAATAATTATTGAAAAATATAATTTCTTGCTTGATAAAATATAATTGATTATTTCAAACGATAATGAACAGTTAATATTACATCAGTAAACCTGTATCAGGTACCGTCTATAGAAGGCATTGACAAGACAGAGGATCGGCAACGTTGTTCTCTTATCTTTCTCCACTCCCATTATAACGTGGACTTCACTATACCTACATCTCCTACTTCTTCTTTTTCTTCACCTTCTTCATATTCTTCTTCTCCTTATCAACCACTTGTGGAGTTACAAAGGATAGCGCTATCAGCTTTGTTGATATATAGACAAGGATAGCAACACCAATGTTAATCAAGTACTGCCATTATAACGTGGACCTCACTGTAGTCGATTATGAATTTATTGACAAGACAGAGTCGGCAACGTTGTTCTATCTTTCTTCACTACCATTAAAACGTGGACCTCACTATAGCGTCATTTCACTTTGGACTATCTTTTTCACTTGGAAATATCAATATATTTCAGTTTTACATGGAAATATTATCAGTATATTACAATTTTACAAAGAAATATCAACAGATTTCAGTGTTTTTCTGACAAATCTTTGTTTTGTGATTACAGACACAAAACCCAGAGACCCGTAAGTCCGAGCCATCCTCAAGTCCGCGAAGTTTGAAGCATCGAATTCTGCAGGAGCAGATGAAAAACGAGAAGCTGGTGAGAGACAGAGACAGTAAACCGACTATCGATCCTTTTCCAATCATTGAGATAAAGGATGAACCGATAGATGTTCCTCTCTCTTCATCTACGCCCACGCCCAAAGTAGATGAAAACAAGGCCAAGAAAAAACTCAAGATGGAATCCACAGCTGAAGCCAATAGTGCTGCTTCTGTTGTTAAAACCGAAGTGAGTTTATCGAATTTCGAATATTACATTAAAGTCATAAGACTGTTATCTGAAAGTAGGGTATCGAATTTTGTTTTATATTCATTCATTTAAATCATTAGTCTGTTATCTGAAATTTGAAATTGTTGTTTTTTTTTAATGTGATACAGTTTCCAACAGTATAAATGAATTTGTATGGCTTTTATTGGTGGGGAGTCCCTTGCGGGACGGTCCCACCTCGCCTGAATATATAATTTAAGTCTACAATAGGCCTTACGACTGTCATACTTCAGACCGGACCGACGGTTTAGCGTTGCCATCCGATTACACGGAAGTGACCAGGCTAAAATCGTTTGTTCGTATTCGCGTTTGAACCCGGGATATCTAGTTTCTTGGTGCAACTAATTTGAAACTACAATTGTCAACCGGTTGCGTTTTTATCCTTGGTTATAATATGCAAACAATCACGACGCAACCGATTTTAGTATTGAATAAGGGTGTGATCACATTGAATGCGTATATCTGCAAATGCAAGCTTAGTTGTGCATGACCAAGCGTGCAGATGAGAAATAGGAACACTCACACTGAACGCTTGCACTTGCTGGTTGCGTTCAGTTTGTGCAGCTACATGCAAGTCCCAACGTGTTTCAATGGCACTTTTCAAATTTTGTTTGTTGGCTCATACTTGATCTGGCATGCACTTGCACATATACGCATTCAATGTGATCACACCCTTGCATGCAACCGTTAATAGCTTTATTCTCCGTTGTTTCAGATAAAAGAGGAAGTGCAAGTTGATCGGCCAGCCTCGCCTGTTGTTGATCAACAACAACAACAACAAGAACAACAACAACAAGAGAAGCAACAACAACAACAGGAACAACCAGCGTCAACAACTGACTACGACCAGGAAATGAAGTTGGAGACCGTGACAGCAACCGACATTCTCAGTCAGCTGATCAGTGAGAGTCTCATGTCGACTCCTCAACCTGAAGAGGTAAAACCACTCAAACTCAACTAAATAACTTACTGGAGATAGTACTGATTGAAACAGCAGTGCTCAGTCTAGTTTACTTCTGAATTTAAAGACTAGGACCACTACCTCCGTAAACAAAGCCTTAGTGCATTCTGGTGACGTCAGCACAGGTAGGGCTCCTACACCAATAAAACACTAGCTAATTGACCGAGCGAAGTGAGGTCTGAAATTCAAGTCGACGGTTTGGCATTTCTCTGAATGTTTATATGTTGCGCATTTACGGCGAAACGCGGTAATAGTTTTTCATGAAATTTGACAGGTATGTTCCTTTTTAAATTGCGCGTCGACGTATATACAAGGTTTTTGAAAATTTTGCATTTCAAGGATAATATAAAAGGAAAAAGGAGCCTCCTTCATACGCCAATATTAGAGTAAAAATCAGATTATAGAAATTATTCATCATAAATCAGCTGACAATTGATTACAGAGATGTGTGGAGAAGCCAGTCTATTGCTGTATTTCCATATTAAGGTCTATAGTTTCAATCAGGTACTTTTGGATGAGAATACTGTGCGAGGTCTACTGTTCACAGAACTACTAGTATGATTGAAACTATAGACCTTATTGAAATACAGCAATAGACTAGCTTCTCCACACATCTGTGTAATCACTTGTCAGCTGATTTATGATGAATAATTCTATAGTCTGATTTTTACTCTAATATTGGCGTATGAAGGAGGCTCATTTTTCCTTTTATATTATCCTTGAAATGCAAATTTCCAAAAACCTTGTATATACGTCGACGCGCAATTAAAAAAAGGAACATACCTGTCAAATTTCATGAAAATCTATTACCTCGTTTCGCCGTGAATGCGCAACATATAAACATTTAAACATTCAAACATAAATGCCAAACCGTCGACTTGAATCTTAGACCTCACTTCGCTCGGTCAATGAATCAGCTGAAATCAACAAATTTTTATTGGTGTAGGAGCCCTACCTGTGCTGACGTCACCAGAATGCACTAAGGCTTTGTTTACGGTGGTAGTGCCAGGACCCGTTTGCACAAAAGCCGGTTAAATTTCATTGTGATTAATATCACGAGAATCAATCAGAGAAGCCTTCTCTGATTGGTTCTCGTGAAATTAATCACGATTAAAATTCAACTGGCTTTTGTGCAACCGGCACTTGGGTCTTTCATCCTTACTCGAAGAGTAGATTGTATGCTCAATGTGTGTTATGTAAGCAATAGTGGGATTCAGTTCCTGGTGCCCTCAAATATGTAAATTTTCAAATAAATAGATTATTCTCAATGAAATAGTTCAGGATTCTTACTTGATCGTCTATTCCTCGGTTTATTTAGGCTCCAGTAAGCCGGTTGCCGCCCGAATCGTCCAAGTCGAGTGAGACAAAGAGAAGCCAGCAGCGGTTGCCTAGCAACGACCAGGAAACGGTGCAGACGCAGATGGAGGTGGATCAGGTGCTGCAGGATCTGGCAATGCTGCGACAGATGTCAAGGGGGTCCACTAACGATTCTATCACTGCTTCCGATGCCAAGGTGCCCGAATTCAGTCATTTTTACATCATTTCAAATCAGTTCATTAGGCTGGCCACTGAAGACAGGGCAAGTGTGTTGAACATGTGTGTACACACATGCTCGACATGCATGTAGTCACTTTTGAACAACTAAATTACGACATAGCAGTCAGGTATTTATAAATAAAAGCTATTAGCTTCTACTCACATTTGTGGAGCGTTTTCAACACAGTGTTGATGAAGGGCCTAGTGTCCGAAAGCGCTCCACTAATGTGAGTAGAAGCTAATAGCTTCTATTTATAAATACCTGACTGCTATGTCTTAATTTAGTTGTTCAAAAGTGATTATTTAACAAGCAGTTCGTAATGGAATCAAACATTGAAGATGCATGTAGTGTTTTCATCAGTAATAATTATATCGCGTGACCTGGCTGGCTCAGGTCTGGTGTCAGAGTTTTCAGGTCGCAACTGATCAATTTCAGGGCTTCTGACATGACCTAACGACTGCTTTTTAGGCAGCCGGGACCGACTGTTGTCATCAGTGACAACCTTTGAACAGAAAACAGAAGTTAGACAGCAGCTTTTAACATAAAATAAACGTTTCTTCATAAAATGAGCGTTTATAGTATAGTTTCAGTTATTAAACAGGCCACTAACGGCAGGACAAGCATGTTTATCAGTCACACACACACCACACACACCACACACACACACACCACACACACACACACACACACACCACACACACACACACACACACACACAACACACACACACACACACACACACACAACACACACACCACACACACACACACACACACACACCACACACACCACACACACACACCACACACACACACACACACACACCACACACACACACACACACACACACACACACACACCACACACACCACACACACACACAACACACACACACACCACACACACACACCACACACACACCACACACACACAACACACACACACACCACACACACACACACACACACACCACACACACACACACATGTTCATAATGAATATTTTGTCTTCAGAGAGAGGCTTCCGACATAAAATAAACAGCCACTAACTATAAATATATCACTGGAAAATTACAAATTATAATGATACAAGAATAATTTTGATGGTTTCTTGATTCATTCCGAGCTGCTTTGTATAAACACACTTTTTTATGTATTTGAACACGACATGCAGTCGATTATTATAGTTATTTCTGCAACTAGTGCGCAAAGTGACAGTTTGCTGCACCGAAAGAAACGTTTACGCCCGAGCCGTAGGCGAGGGCGGAATGGCTTCTTGAGTGCAGCAGAGGAACTTTGCGCACGTATTTCACATTCAGTTTTTCCTACAGTTACCATTGAATATGAAAAGTGGGTAATTATGGGTAAAATTGCCTGAAATGCATCAAATGTTTTTCTGTGTAATTTTATTATTGATAAAAACCTTAATTTATTGTCAAGTTGAATAAAATGTTGTCCTTGGTTATAATATATAATTAATAATTAGCGCGTTGTACTTCGTTGCACCTCTGCTTACTATAGCAGCCCAGTCACTGTTGCCAACTTCATTTTGATTTTGCTGCACTGTTGCTCCATATAACCTACTAAGTATTTTGTGTTGCCATGTTGCAAATCTGGAGTGCAGAAAAATTTTTCCCGCACTAGAGCGGAAAAGTGATTCTTTGCGTTCTGTAATCAGTGCAGCAATGGCCACTTTTCAACGTAACTGTAGGAAAAGTAAATATTAAAAACTTTTACTTACTGACTGGAGTACTTTCAATCGTCTAGCGATCATTTTCAACAGTGTAGACCGGAAATGTTTTGATGGTTAAGAAGATTTGTGGTGTTTATTATGTGATCAGAAAGTTTGTTGGATTTGAAATTCAGCTGTTCATTTAGTATGTTGTTACTGTCTAGGATGGTGGCTTTATAAATTTCAAACTGTTCTGTTGTATTTAATTCATGTCCATTTCTTTTTACTTTCAATATTGTAAGGTTGGTATATAATTTTTTTATTTGGTATAATTTTAACCTCACATAGAGTAGTGAAGAAAAATGACCAGCACAAAATCAAAGATACTATAACCTAACCTCAAAGAAATTTGCTTGAAGGCTGTCGCTGTGATGACACACAATGTATGACGACATGTGTATCATGCATGGCCTACCGTAAGCGAGTTTTCCCAAGGATAAGACCTAGTGCAATCGAATTCTTATATCATAAACCTACTATGTTCCAAATTTCGTGAAAATAGTTAAAGCTGTTTTCGAGATCCGTTGAACATGAATAACCAGATATAAAAATAACTAGATTATAAATACAGAAATTGCTCGCTTAATATAATAGGATAATTGATTATTTTAAACGAGAATGAACAGTTAATATTACATCAATAAACCTGTATCAGCTACCGTCTATAGATGGCATTGACAAGACAGAGGATCGGCAACGTTATTCTCCTATCTTTCTCCCCTGCCATTATAACGTGACCTCACTATACATCAAATTATTAAAATCAATGAGCAAATAAGCGGTTTTGTTCTCAATTATAATCAATTATATTGATTGTTTTATGAGTTTGTAATTGAATATTTGTTAAAATTGTTGCAGGGTACGAAATTGTCGCAACCGCTCAGTCCGGCCTCCTTCTCTAATCATTCAAGTTATTCAGAAAAATCAACGCCGCACATATCAAGTTACCAGAACGAATTCTACAAACACATCTTGAAAAAAGAGGAACTTCCTCCTCTTCCTCCCACTTCACCTCCTCCTACACCTCCGCCACCTCCTCCTCCATGTTCCTCTTCTCTTCCCCCTCTTCCTTCTTCTCTACCTCCTCCTCTTCCCTCTCCTCCTCCTCCTCTGCCGCTGGATTTGCCTCCTCTTCCCCCTCTACCACCTTCGGCTGCCCCCACTCCTCCTCCACCACCTCCTCCTCCTCCATGTCAATCGCCGCAGCCTGATAGCAGGTCGAAAAATGACAGGTTCGTAATAAGTCCTAAATTTTTGGAAAATTGTTTTTTCATATTATGTTATACTTTCACTTTTTGTGTAGTTGAGAAGTTGATATTGTGGTAATTATTCATATTAAATAAAAATACTAAGAAATTGTAAAACCGATTTCGGTTGTCCGGTTATCAGAGATTGACAATGGTGTAACAACCGAAAACGGTCTTTCTAAGTATCAATAAATCTGTGGTTTTTGACAATTTCTTAGTATTTTCATTTAATGTTATACTTCAGTTTTAGATCATGTATTTTTTCGTATGTGACTTTTGTATCAATCTATGACATGAGAAAATCTAATGTTAGTTAAACTAAAAAAAACAATAATTATAAAATAAAGACAAGCTAATTATGGCAAATGAATTGAGTAAAAAAATAGGCTAATCATCATATTATTGTAAATGTGCTTTTGTAATTAACACTTTATTCATTAAAAGTTTACATTTATGAACAAGATGAAAATAAAATACTACATCAATTTGGAACTTTCATCATAAAAACTTTAAATTTGAAACTTGTTATCTTTGTATAACTTTTGTAATATGTTTTGAATATTCTAATTGGCAATAAATGAAATTGAAACAGTTTGTTGCCAAAACAGTCACCTTGGCAACCGTGTACCCATGATTAGGCCCGCCGCAAAGTAGACCCACGCTAATCCACGAAAAGCAACCCACGCCGTGGGATGTTTTGTAAACCATTGCTATAGAATTATTCATAATCAATCAGCTGACAAGTGGATTATTCATTGCATGTATTACACAGATGTCTGGAGAAGCCTAGCAATGGTTTACAAAACATCCCACGGCGTGGATTAGCGTGGGTCTACTTTGCGGCGGGCCTAAGGCCTAGGGCTAGCCTACATAAATATTATTTTCTGTGTTTTGAAGGTAATGCTGTGGTATATATCCATATTCATTTTTCTATTGACTCAATGATACACAATGTATTATTCATTGAAAATATATTGAATGAAAACGTCTTGATATTATCATAAAATGCTATTTTATTTAAAATAATTTGATATTCTAGTTACGGTTGTTACACCATTATCAATCTCTAGTAAACTTAAATTCATTTCATAATTTCTTTATTCATAAGTTTGTACAGTGTATACCATGAATAGTGTCAAAAATATATATCTTTGATTAGATACAATTGAAAATACAAAACAAATAAAACATCTACAGAATACAACAATACAAACATACAATACAATTCAACTCATAGGAGCTGATTTCATTCATTCAGATATTCTTCGATATTATAAAGAGCTCTTTCGGTTAAATATCTCTTTAATTCCAATTTGAATTTATTGGGATTCGGCTCTTGTTGGATTCGCGTCGGTAGCTTGTTATAGAACTTGGCTCCTATGTATGTGGGCTTCTTCTTGTAGAACTCAAGTCTATGGCTTTGCAAATGTAAAAGTTTATCTCTCTTTCTAGTGCTGTACCTATGATTATGTCCTAACGTCAGTAACAGTTTACTAGAGATTGATAAAGGTGTAATCACGGAACTAGTATCTAAAAATATTTTTATAAATCAGTGGTTACGACAGTATCAAGTCGTTTTCATTCAATCATAATTTTTCATTATTTTTTCTTGGTTGATCGTTATGACTTCTGAATGTTCATTGCGCTCGTTATAATGTTTGAAGACTTGGGCGAATGAATTCTTCAAAGAATTGAGAAAGTTTCCATAACCTTCATTTGGATTATCCATTTTGATGGGGGGATAAAATAGTTTATGGACTTGGTTTGCTTGTTTTCAATGTTGTTGACATGATTAATAAATGAATTTATTAATATTCATTAATTGATCAATATTTATTCCATCTGTAGATTCTATACCAGTAATTGAGTGTGATTTTTTCATTTTGAAAATAAAATATGTATTTTCTCTGTTCCAGTAGTTATAAGTGTGAAATACTAGACGACATTCCCAGTTATACATCAGGCAGCAAAGTACATCCACAAAATTCGTTGGTAGGTTACTGTTCTTTTAATTAACTAATTTATTCATTGAATATTGCACATAAATACAATAAATTATACATCAAAATAGAGTTTCAATTGGGAGATATTTGTCCCATAGTGAGGTCCACGTTATAATGGCAGCATTCGATGATCATTGGTGTTGCTATCCTTGTCTATCATTTGACAAAGCAGATAGCGCTAACCTTTTTTATCTTAGCAACTTTCAAATCAAATCAAAATTTATTCAATCGAAATTATTACAAAATATTCACAAAAGTATAAAGCGACAAGTTACAAGTGAACAAGGTACTACCAAAGAGAAACGATAGCGTAAGTAGATATCCCATGGTATAGGACGTTTATGTCGCAACTTTTACTGTAATCTCAAGCCGATAGTTCACATAGTTCTTTCCCATGCAGCTGTGAGACGCTGGTAGTCTCTCATACTGTGCCGTTCATACACTCTCACCCCAACAACACAGTAAAAATCGACAGTAATCGGCTTGAGATAACAGTTAAAGTTGCAACATAAACGCCCTAGACCATGGGATATCTACTTACGCTATTGTTTCTCTATGGTACTACTCACAAAAAGTACAGTATGTAACTTTGCTAGATCGTTTTTTATCAATGCAGTAGTATATTTGATTAACAAAATATTTAATCTCAATTATGAAAACTTTTTATTTAGTAATTGAAATATAATTTTTTTTCTTGACGAATAAAATAGAATTGATTATTTTAAACAAGAATGAACAGTTGATACTACATCAGATATACCGGTATCAGCTATCCTCTATAGAAGGCAGTGGCAAGGCAGTGAATCGGCAACGCTGTTCCCCTATCTTTCTCCCTTGCCATTATAACGTGCACCTCACTCTAATTTACCTATCTATATTTATTTATTTATTTATTCATTCATTGTATAATACACTATATAATCATAATACAATAAATTATGACATTGGAGGAAAAACTAGGCTGAGCCTGTACTATTTCTCTCCAAAAGTTTTGATATGTACTCCAAAAGTTAAGGTTATGTAATCACACACTGCTTCTTCACTTGATTTGAAATGAAAATTTTGAAGGTTGGTGTTACTCTAAATGAAACACAGAATGTATCACAATAAATTAAAAACTTTAGAAATATTGCACTCATTTGAAAATTTTTAATACAAAATCAAAAACATATTCATTGATAATAATCACAAATACAATAATCTATTCATGAAAATAAAGTTAAAATATTGAGAACACACAATAAGCTTCGGTTGACTTGTGAGGCTCTTTGAACCTGTGGATCCTTGGATCCGTCCCTTCAAAACATAACATACAATATTGAGAAATTCTTGTCCTAGCAGGCAAAACTGTCTAAATTTTAGTAAAATTTATTTTTTTGATTTGCAGCCCACCTTCAACACTCCTCAGCTGATGAACAGTTCGACGTCCGGCATGTCGTACGGTAAATACCCTTCAGCACATCCAAATCTCCCTCAGCAAGTTCCTATGTCACATGCCGTTGTGCCAAGTAAGTATTTTCAATATTTGAAATTTGAAGTACTTTGCAAAGTATTCCAAATATTTTAGAAATAACTGTAGTGAAGTTCACGCTATAATGTCAGCTTATGTTTAAATTTTGAGATTTCACGTTATAACATCAGCAACTGAATAACATTGGTTCGTTATCCTTGTCTTTTATTAGACAAAACAAATAGCTCTATCCTTTTACATCTTCGCAACTTTGCCAAAAATAGTTTTTATGCTATGAATGATTATTAATTGAATACCAGAATATTCAATATCAATTATACTAATTTATTATCAAATAATGAAAATATATAGTATTTTCTTAGTGAATAAAATATATAGTAAGCTTATCTCTTTTCTGTATCGGGCTACTTGTAATAGACTTGAAAATGGCATCAATGTCCGAAACATTTTGTGATTAAATAATTCAAAAAGGGTACTGAGATTTTCTATTTTTATATAGTAAGCTTATTTGATATGATGGTATTCCGTGAATAAAATATACAGTATTTTTTTATTTGAATATTACAACAGTGCGATAGTATCCCCCTAGCTGTAAGCTATTTGAGGGATATATAAATAATCCATTTTATACAATAAAACAATCAATAACAATAGTTCTGTTTTCTTAATCGACCTGATTATATTTCGTCATTTTTTTTTTTGTAACTGATAGTTCTGTTTTGTCCATTGCACCGTAACTTGACTTATAAAATAGAAAAAGACTTTGCTCGGTAAGCGACAATTAACAAGATATCACTTTGGGATATTACCTAATGTTATTCACTCAACAAATATTTATTAAATCAACACTTATTAAGATCACAAAAATTTTTTATCTTAAATGAATTTGAGATAGAATTCAACATTACCAAGAGAATCAACACTAATATTAGATCAGATTTACTGGGATATCTTCAATCACAGCTATCTACTATAGAAGGCGGTGGAAATGGGAAACTGGCAACGATGCCTTTCTATCATTTTCTTTGACTTTATAACGTGAATCTCAATATAGTACTGCTTGCATTCATAGTGAAAATAGTTCAATTTTTAGAAGAAGTACCTACTTTGGAGTTACAGTATATTTAGAAATAGCCTAAAACCGATTTTGCTTGCAAACATAGTGAAAATATTAGTGACTGTTTTGCCTTTTTTAGCATACATACTTGGTAGAATCAGGAATGTATTACTGTTTTAATAAAAACTTGACGTGATAACTACTATTAATATTTACAGTGGTTGCAAACTGTTGACTTTGACTTGAAAATAAAAAAATCCATCAATTGGAAATATAAGTACCGCACACAGAAGGAATGTAGAGTACTTTGGTACATTCTATATTTTAGATTACTTTTCAGTTTAATTTTCAGTCATCCCTACAGAAGTATAGAAGTTTTTTCATTCAGAATGTCTGCATCTTTGCGATTTTATAGTTTGTTCCTGATAATTAAAATTTGTCGTATTGACTGACCTAAAAGGTTTTGTGATATGTTTGGAATGAAAAAGATGCAGAAATTCTGAATGAAAAAGCTTCTGTAGTGATGACTGATAATCAAACTGAAAAGTAATCTAAAATATAGAATGTACTTTGGTTACTTTTACTTTTCAGTTTAATTTTCAGTCATCACCACAGTAATATAGAAGTTTTATAATTCAGAATTTCTGCATCTTTTACATTAACATATCGCAAAACGTTTCATGTCAATCAATTGGACAAATTTTAATTATGAGGACAAACTATAAATCGCAAAAAAATCAATTTCAAACAGTTGAAGTGGTTTGATAGTTGTTCAATAGTTGAACTGTATTCCAGCTAAAAATGCTTTAAGATGTCTTGCAATTTGTTTGTCCAAGCTCTATCAGGAGGCTAAAAGTATCAAACAGATCTGACATGTATTAATATTTCAAATTCGAATTTATTATCAATTTATCACAAAAAAATATCTTCGCATATCAACAACTAAATCTAGATTATATCTTCTTTTAAATACCCTTAGGCTAGGCGCACACCGGTTAGTCAAGACAAGACAAGAATAGAATAGAATCTTTATTGCAGCAATATCTGAGGTCATCAGATACAATAGAAGTGTCAAATATATACAACATGATACAAAATAAAAATATATTACATCAGTAAGTTACACTATCAGTACCCTATGATAATATGTCACCTGATTTTCAACTTATAACCGAATATTCCTGGCTAATGTATAAAAATCTTCAATCTTGTTTTAAAGGGTTAGCTGCTAAGAAACGTTTCATATGAATTTTAAAAGTTCCATTCTCCATCTCTTTAAGATCTTCAGGAAGTGAATTAAACAATTTTATTGATAAAAATGAAAATGTTTTTTGTGTACTAGAATAGGTATACCGATAAGTAGTCAAATTACCCCTATTTCTAGTGTTATGGCTATGAACTAGCCCCTGCTCCACAAACTTCTCCAAATTCTCCTTAACATAAATAAGGCTCTGTTGTACAAATATTGAAGGTAGAGTCAATATTCCCAGAATTTTAAAATGCTCATCACACTGTGCTCGCTTAGAAAGCCCACAAATCAGTCTGATAGCCTTTCTCTGTATTCTAAAAATGATCAGACACAATACTTCACATAGTTGCTTAGTCATTGCAATTAGACATGTCTTCATATGCAACAATGTGAAGTATTGTGACTGAACGTGTCTGATCATGTCTTGTCTTGTCTTGACTAACCGGTGTGCGCTCAGCCTTACAATTTCAATTTTCTATAAGCAAAAATATTTATTCTCAATGTGGCTACAGTTTACAACTTCTGTACTCAAATATAAATCCTTTGATAATGTAGTTTTTGACAACACATTCTCAAAAATAACCAATCGCCAGGTTTTGTTTTTGATATCTTGCAAATTTGAAAGATTAAGGCGGGATGCACACCGGAGAAACGCATTTCGTGAAGCCCTCTTTCATGAAACTTGTTTCATGCAATCCGTTTCATTCGCTCATTGCATTCAAAAGAAACGTTCCCTGCTTAATCTTATCAGTCGATTGCGAGCAACTATCGTTTCACGTTTCCTGAAACTTTTTTCACGAAACGCGTTTCTCCGGTGTGCATCCCGCCTAAACAATTGTCAACCTGATATCACTTATAGAAATGCACGAGAATGTTATCCCAGTACCCTATTTCTTTTTTACAAACTTCAGTTTATTTCCTTAACACATTCGATAGTCTTAGAAGACAAAATTATGATTTCCTATTATAATTCAGGATGATGGTTATGTGGGAATAATATATTACTATGTGGTTAATTAATGGGATATAATTTAGGTTACCTTTTTTAAGATAATTAATCTAACCATGGGAAAACTCAGTAGAATCGCATCAAATTAATGTACCTTATTTTCTCTATTTACCTTGGTGTTTATCTTCAATAAGTGGATCTTTCACTATCAATAATAACTCTTTCTTTCTTTTTATGAAGCTCACTTTGGAAGATAGAAAACTATTATTTACATTTTTGCACAGGTGATGCTCATTGGGGGAAGAGGGTCTATCAGTATATGAATGAATATTTATTATAAAATATACTAATTTATTAATTGCACAAAACATTATAATCATAATAAATTATGACCATGGAGGAAAAACTAGGCTGATCCTGTACCGTACCATTTCTCTCTCAAATTGTTATAAAATGTTTTAGATGCAATAATACTATATAATTATTAATTTATTATTCTCCATAATTTCAAAAAAATCGAAAGGCTCTCATGCTTTGTATACAAACATTTGTATAAATGTTTTCTGCATTATTTATTTATTCTTATGGCTTTTATTGGCAGAGAGATCCCTTTGGATGTTCTGCCTTATTTTTTCTTCAATAAAGAAACCTTCAACTATCAATTTGGAAACTGTCAATAATTTATTTGAAATTTATCAGTTTATTAAGTTTTGTATTCTCCATAATTTCATAAAATTCAGAAGGCCTATGTGCTGGGTTCTCATGGCTCAACTATCAATAATTTATTTTAAAATTATTAGTTTAAGTTTTGAAAAATAATTTTTCAAAGTTTTGAAATAATGAATGCCATATTGTTTAGGCGTTATTCAACATTCCTCACATTCAACGCGACCATCATCTACGTCATCAACATCATCGTCTTCACATTCCTATCAACATAATTACCATCATCAACAAAGTCATGAGGATCGACATCATTACAATAAACAGCCACATCATCATCATCAGAATCATCAAATGAACCGATCGCAGTCAACGACGTCTTATTTCGATAAAAATGCCGCAGATTATCAGCATAATCATCATCAGCAGCAGAATCAGCATCATGGGAATCATAGTCAGCATCATTACAACAAGAAATTGCAGGACAATCAGCGAGACTATCAGAGAGATCGTCAGAGACAGCCAGACCATCAGCAAAGAAAGAACAAATCATCGACTCACCATCAGTACGGCTCCAATTACGATTGGAACTACGGATTCTGAAGGTAACTGTGAGGGAATAAAGTGATATTTTTCAAGTGTTTCGATTTGTACAGGCCTACTATTATAGACAAAATATATAATAAGAAAATATCCCATGGTTTGTAGAATTGATTGGGTTTGGAAGTTTTGTATCAAATTTTGGTGTTGTGTATCAAGTTGAAATGATACTGTATCATGTGTGTTGATACTGTATCATGTGTGATGATACTGTATCATGTGTGTTGATACTGTATCATGTGTGATGATACTGTATCATGTGTGTTGATACTGTATCATTTTGTGGTGATAGCATAAGAAGATATCCCATGATTTAGGGTGTTTTTGTTCCAAATTTCACTGTTAGTCCTATAGTGAGGTCCACGTTATAATGGCAGTGGATAAAGATAGAAGAATAGCGATGCCGATTCTCTGCATTAATTAATTATATTTCTACACTGTAAAAAACATAATTGGCATCGTTGTGAACCTAGAAAAGGATAGTACCACCGGCTTTGTCGAATAATAGACACGGATAGCAAAACCAAAGTTGATCAAATACTGTCATTATAACGTGGACCTGACTATAGTAGTTGTATTTGGTGAAGCTATGTGACGCTTGTAGTCTCTCATACAGTGTCGTTCTTACACTATTACACTCCCAACAAACAGTAATAATAGACAGTAATCGGTTTGAGTTGACGAAAATTTGGGACATAAACGACTTTTGGACATATTTTACTTTTCTTGCCCTATTACCATAGGTAAGGAAAGTATTGCTTTCCGAAAAAAATTAAGATACCCCAATTTCTAAATTTCTATACGTTTCAAGGTCCCCTGAGTCCAAAAAAGTGGTTTTTGGGTATTGGTCTGTATGTGTGTGTGTGTGGGTATGAGTGTATGTGCGTCTGTGTACAAGATATCTCATCTCACAATTAACGAAATGACTTGAAATTTGGAACTTAAGGTCCTTACAATAAAAGGATCAGACACGATCAATTTCGATTAAATCCAATTCAAGATAGCGGCTAAAATGGCGAAAATGTTGTCAAAAACAGGGTTTTTCGCGATTTTCTCGAAAACGGCTCCAACGATTTTGATCAAATTCATACCTAGAAAAGTCATTGATAAGCACTATCAATTGCCACAAGTCTCATATCTGTAAAAATTTCAGGAGCACTGCACCATCTATGCAAAGTTTGATTTCAGATTCCCAATTATCAGGCTTCAGATACAATTTAAACAGAAAAATTCAAGTGGAAAAGATTGAGCATAAAAATCTCTACAATTAATGTTCAGTAGCATTTTCACCTAAAATTGAAAATAAGCTCGAAATTAGAGAAAATAAGATTATTCGATTGCAAACTGTTGATTCTATTAAATCATTCACTATGAAGAGATAGCAGACTTCGTGTGTCTGCAGCGCTATTGTCCTGTCACCAGCTGGCTCAGATCTTACAAAAGTAGACTTGAGATGCGCGGGAACACTAGCGTCAGTTGATCAATTTTCATAACGGCAAGGAAAGTTGTGTGAGTGCGCCACACCAGATTTTTATGCTATCTTTTCTCTATGATACTATCAAGTTGTCTTTTCAATTTTGTCGCCACTTTGAGAGTGAGATAGATAGAGAGAGAGAGAGAGAGAGCACTATCCGCCATTTTGTGCGTCGCTTTTCTACTAACAATAGCTGAGCTAAATAACTACTGGAGGTAAAGTCCTCTAGTGAGGTCCACGTTATGCTATCTTTGTCGGTCATTAGACAAAGTAGATAG
The DNA here is from genome assembly GCF_014356525.2 of Nilaparvata lugens. Classification (NCBI taxonomy): domain Eukaryota; kingdom Metazoa; phylum Arthropoda; class Insecta; order Hemiptera; family Delphacidae; genus Nilaparvata; species Nilaparvata lugens. Next base: position 3,673,840 of record NC_052515.1, read on the forward strand.
CGCTATCCTCTTCTACCTCTGCACCGTTGCCAAATTGATGAACTGATTAACATTGATTTGGTTTCCTTATCGGTCATTAGACTAAGTAGACAGCTCTATCATTTTCCACCTTCGCACTGTTGCAGAATTGTTTGTTGACTGCGAATTTAACTACCAGAATATTTAATTTCTATAATTATGAAAATTTTTTATCAAACCATGAAAAGATATATTTTTGGCGAATAGAATATACAGTATATTTGAGATGAACTTGATCATTATTAAAAAGAATCAACAATAATAACTAATATTGTATCATAATATATCGGAATATCTTGAATCACAGCATAACAGTAGATTGGCAAAACTGTTGTCCCATCTTGTACCCTGACTCAACGTGAATCTCACTAAAGACTTCTATCATAGAGAAACGATAGCATATGTAGATATCCCATGGCATAGGGCGTTTATGTCGCAACTTTTACTGTTATCCCAAGCCGATAGTTCACGTAATTCTTTCCCATGCAGCTGTGTGACGCTGGTAGTCTCTCAAATTGTGCCGTTCATACTCTATCACCCCAACAAAACAGTAAACATTGACAATAATCGACAGTAATCGGCTAGAGATCGGCTGAAACAAATCACACATGAATCGTTAGTCAACATTTTGTATAAATTTAATCCACAATAATCATAACTGATCAAAAATGGGGAGTGTATAAATCGTTAGACCATAGAGAAAAAATAGCGTAAGTAGATATCCCATGGTATAGGGCGTTTATGCCGCATCTTGTACTGTCAACTCAAGCCGATTACTGTAGATTTTTACTGTTTTGTTGGGGTGAGAGTGTATGAATATGAGAACTACCAGCGTCATAAAGCTTCACAGGAAAGAACTACGTGGACTATCAGCTTGAGATAACAGTAAAAGTTGCGACATAAATTCCCTATACCATGGGATATCTACTTACGCTATTGTTTCTCTATGCTTCTATTCAGATGATCAGAAGTAATTTTTAGACATGATTATTTCGTAGTGAAATACTTTTTAAAAGTAACTTTGTCTCGATTTGTACTACCTCCAGTAATTTATTAGGCTCAGTAGTGGTGATGGTATCTGATGAATTGGGATGTAATTTTCTTCTGAGATCTGATTTTTCTTGACCTCAAAGGTTATTGTAGAACCCGTGAGTCCTAGATGCGATGTTGAGGTATTTCATTTATTTACACTCTCTTTTTAGCCGGTTAAATGCTCTCTTCTGCGTATATATGATGATAGGTATATCATAAAATTTAGCATTATTGTAATACTTGATGTAGTGAAAACTTGATGAACTGAATCCTGCTGCTGTCATCAGAAAACTTGTATTAATGTCACCAGCATCGAAAACCGTGTTATAATTTTGAAGTAGTTGAATAAAGTCCTCATTATAGTATAGTTTTGAAAATCCATTGCGAATAGACCCCATGGGATTTTATTTATTTATAATTTTTACAAAGTAGCACTGAATGGGAGAGAAAAACTAAGGATACTCCTTGTACTATTTCTCTCCCAAATTTAGATCACATTTTAAAAGTCCAAAATAGGGTTATGGTTTCACTTTTCTAAAATTTAGTCCATTTGTAATGTTGTAATTATAATTGTAATTTGTAAGTGTGATGATGTAATGTATGATTATTATCCAACGAAAAACCCAATTAAATGCATAATTATTATTTAATGAAAATCCTTAATAAACGCTGTAAATCACCCCGAAGACTTCTGCTACTGCAGACATTGACAACAGGGCTAACAGCTAGATGGAAATTCGATGAGAACTACTATCCAAAAATTAATTAAGGATTAAGGATTTTCGTTAAATAATAATTATATATTAATTAGCATTTGAATAAATGCATTCTCTATTTAATTCCAATTAAATGCTGTAAATCACCCCGAAGACTTATGCTACTGCAAATATTGACAACAGGGTTAACAGCTAGATGGAAATTCAGCATTTAATTGTGATTTTCTATTAATAATAATAATTCATTAATTAGCATTTGAACAAATGCAATTTCTAATTTATTTCCATCTGTAGTATGTTGTGATGTTTAAGTATTATTATTAAACGAAAATCCCAATTAAATGCTGTAATTCAACCCGAAGACTTCTGCTACTGCAAATATTGACAGCCCGAAAAACCCAATTAAATTCATAATTATTATTCAATGAAAATCCTTAATAAATGCTGTAAATCACCCCGAAGACTTCTGCTACTGCAGACATTGACAACAGGGTTAACAGCTAGATGGAAATAATTTTTGAATTGTAGCGCTCATCGAGTTAACCCTGTTGTCAATATTTGCAGTAGCAGACGTCTTCGGGGTGAATTACAGCATTTAATTTGGATTTTCGTTTAATAATAATAATTGATCCATTAGCATTTGAATAATTGCAATATCTCAGTAATTTCCATTTGTATTGTTTACATTATAACATGGTCGTAGATAAATTAATTTTATAATTTGCACTTTTTTAACTAACTGCACACTGACTAATGCTTTAGACACATTACTGTAATTGGTTTGTTGGTTCTATCACAACACATTTGCATGCAGCTCAATACAATTTAACACAGTTTATCTAGAATTGAATTGATATCTCAGCCTTTATTTTGTGCATGCCTCTAGCTGTAGTTTGGCTGTAATCTAGTAGAGATCTTCAATTCTAAACTAATTTACTGTTTTTGAGAACAGAAAGTGAATTTTGTTCAAGTGTATCTTGAAGCTAGATTCGCGCACAATATTGAATAGTGGAGATATTAAATAAAAGGCTAAGAAATTGTCAAAAACCACAGATTTATTTATAGTTAGAAAGACCGGTTTCGGTCTAAACTAAACTAAGTTTATCAGAGATTGACAGTGGTGTAACAACCGAAACCGATCTTTTTAACTATCAATAAATCTGTGGTTTTTTGACAATTTCTCAGTCTTGTATTTAATATGAATAATTACCACAATATCAACTTCTCAACTACACAAAAACAGTAAAATATAATTCCAGGAGATCTAATCTGAATATTTCCACTCTGCCCAACAGAAGTGTGTGAGTAAAAATAATCCTATTAGAACTCTTGGAATAGTTATTTGTGCAACTAGTGCGCAAAGTGACAGTTTGCTGCATCGAAAGAAACGTTTACGCCCGAGCCGTAGGCGAGGGCGGAATGGTTTCTTGAGTTCAGCAGAGGAACTTTGCGCACTAGTTGCACAAATAACTATTCCAAGAGTTCTAATAGGATTATTTTTACTCACACACTTCTGTTGGGCAGAGTGGAAATATTCAGATTTCACATTAAGTTTTTCCTACAGTTACCATTGAATATGAAAAGTGGGTAATTATGGGTAAAATTGCCTGAAATGCATCAAATGTTTTTCTGTGTAATTTTATTATTGATAAAAACCTTAATTTATTGTCAAATTGAATAAAAATGTTGTCCTTGGTTATAATATATACTTAATAATTAGCGCGTTGTGCTTCGTTGCACCTCTGCTCACTATAGCAGCCACAGCACTCACTGTTACCAACTTCATTTTGATTTTGCTGCACTGGTGCTCCATATAACCTACTAACTATTTTGCGTTGTCATGCTGCAAATCTGGAGTACGCAAAGTACTCACTTTGCGCACTAGTGCGGAAAAGTGATTCTTTGCAGCCTGCAATCAGTGCACAAATGGTCACTTTTCAGGGTATCTGTAGGAAATAGTTATTTGTGCAACTAGTGCGCAAAGTTCCTCTGCTGAACTCAAGAAACCATTCCGCCCTCGCCTACGGCTCGGGCGTAAACGTTTCTTTCGATGCAGCAAACTGTCACTTTGCGCACTAGTTGCACAAATAACTATTCCAAGAGTTCTAATAGGATTATTTTTACTCACACACTTCTGTTGGGCAGAGTGGAAATATTCAGATTTCACATTAAGTTTTTCCTACAGTTACCATTGAATATGAAAAGTGGGTAATTATGGGTAAAATTGCCTGAAATGCATCAAATGTTTTTCTGTGTAATTTTATTATTGATAAAAACCTTAATTTATTGTCAAATTGAATAAAAATGTTGTCCTTGGTTATAATATATACTTAATAATTAGCGCGTTGTGCTTCGTTGCACCTCTGCTCACTATAGCAGCCACAGCACTCACTGTTACCAACTTCATTTTGATTTTGCTGCACTGGTGCTCCATATAACCTACTAACTATTTTGCGTTGTCATGCTGCAAATCTGGAGTACGCAAAGTACTCACTTTGCGCACTAGTGCGGAAAAGTGATTCTTTGCAGCCTGCAATCAGTGCACAAATGGTCACTTTTCAGGGTATCTGTAGGAAAATTATATTTTCTCTGTCAATGTTGTGAACGATCCAGATTTATACAGTAGTTGTTTCACTTATTTTATTGTGTGATTCACTTTAAACTTCCTCTTTAATCAATGATGAAAATATTAAGCGAATCTCTAACTATAGAAACTATAAGCTTTGTTTAATAGATGTTATAGCATTCTATAACCCATCTTGGTCTCATTTTAATTTTTGTCTCACAAAATTTCTCAATTCGTACTCAGTTTAGATCTTGAATAAAATTGACAGCAATGTAAGATTAACTCAAAAGTTGCCCTGTTTTTTCTTTCACTAGAGAAAACAGTTGCCCTTTTTTTTCTTTCACTAGAGATAGATGAAACTATCTCTCTACAAATTAAATTTATATACACTCGCCAATTTTAGTTCACTTTATCCAATTTATCTACCAAAATACATAAAATTCATCCACAGAGTTGTTTAACTCTTTTGATTGTGTATGTTAATGAATAATGAACTTTATAGTATATTCTTATTTATTGTATACTTTTGTGTGCAGAAATAAAACAAGATTCTATTCTAGTTTAAATTTTCAGGATTAAATTGATAAGAAATTCTCTACCATATCTAACGTTGTATACATTCCCCATTTTTAGTTCACTCATGATTATTTTGGATTAAATTCATACAAAATTGTTGACTTAGTCTAACCATAGAGGAAAAATAGCGTAAGTAGATATCCCATGGTATAGGGCGTTTATGTCGCAACTTTTACTGTTATCTCAAGCCGATAATCCAAGTATTTCTTTACTGTGAAGCTGTGTGACGCTGGTAGTCTCTCATATTGTGCTGTTCATACACTCTCACCCGGCCAAAACAGTAAGAATCGATAGTAATCGGCTTGAGATAACAGTAAACGTTGCGACATATACGCCCTATACCATGGGATATCTACTTACGCTATTTTTTATCTATGGTCTATCGATTTATACACTCCCCATTTTCAGATCAGTTATGATTATGGTGGATAAACTTTATAAAAAATGTTGACTAACGATTCATGCGTGGTTTGTTTCAGAACATCCTAAGCAGCATTAAACTTCAAAATGCTTCCTACATCTTCGATAATATGACTTCGTGAGCCTCCCATCATAGATGAATAGTAGAACATAAGTATTGAAAACAGTAATGATATATTGTTTAACAAATCATAACGATCGATACTAATTTATTATTGTAATTATGTTCGATGATCAAATATTGTTTTTTACATTCGTGTTGTATTTGGTTGTGTGAAAGTGTTTCAGTTTTGTATTTATTTGTAGGCTAAGTGAAGAATATGAGATGAACGATTATAAATGGTGTAAAAAATATTGAGAATTATTACTTCTACAACTTGTATTTTTTACTATTGTTAGACAATGCTGGTAGGTGTGCTTTGTGATTTGCTATTATATATATATAAACTAGATTATAAGAGTAAGGTAATCTTCTATGAATATTATGTATTAAATGAACATGCTGGTACATAATGTTATTGTAACATATAGTTTAGAAAGAGCTTTAATTTTGCTGTAGTGAAATTGAGAATAAAGAAAGCCTGATTCATAATTTCTAAATGATTTATTGTATGTAACCGTTTAGAAAAATTTTCAGCTGCAAACATAGAATTTGCAAATTTTTAATTCGCCATATCTGCTGAACAGTAACGAATTTTCCAAATCCAATTGCAGATCCGTGTTCCTCACATCAAGTATGCAAAGCTGCAGTCATTTTAAGATTTTTAAAAATTCTACAAAAACGGCCATATCTCCTGAATTTGTGTATTTTCAATTTTATCATAAGCCTTAGTTCAAGATCTATCATTTGGTACCAAATTCAACCAAATCCGATCATCCGTTCAGGATTCTTTAAAATCCATTATTTATAGTCTATGATTTAAAATAAAAGTCCATGAAAATGTTTTGAGTTAATCCAAAAGTATCTTGAGGTGCGTACAGACTTTCGCTCTGCTCCGCAACCGAACGTCACTCCAGCAGAGCGATTGATGATCAACCGGCGAGCAAGAGTGGTTCGACCGGGGAACGCGAGAAGATCTAACATCTTCCGTAACGTTCATGATGGGTGCGTGGGAGGAGCGACTGTGGTTCGATGGTGGTACGAGGGAGGAGCGTGCTCGGTACGGGTTGGAAGCGCGAATATGTGTACGCAGCTTTAGATTTGGTTGAAATTTGCACCATAGATAGTGCTTGACTTGAGAAATGTCGGAGCTAAATTAGGCGTCTCTAGCTACTATGCAGCTGTGAAAGAAAAATTTGCGTTTTGAAACAGTAAAAAAAAGTATCTCAGATTTGGCTGAAATTTTCACCATAGATGAAGCTCTACCTGCGAAATGTCGGAGCCAAATTTGGCTCTCCCAGCTACTATACAGGGTGAGTTATGCAGCTTCAAACATAAAATTTGCAATTTTTCAATTGGCCATATCTCCTGAACGGTAAAGAATTTTTCAAATCCGATTCCGGATTCGTGTTTCTCGCATCAAAGAGCATAAGGTCACAAAGTTTGAGCGATTTTTATTTTTCACAAAAAAATTAGAAAAACCAAGGACTCACCATCGTCCATTTTGATAAACTAATAGTATCTCAGATTTGGCTGAAATTTTCATCATAGATGAAGCTCTACCTCAGAAATGTCTGAGCCAAATTTGGCTCTCCCAGCTACTATACAGAGTGAGTTATGCAGCTTCAAACATAAAATTTGCAATTTTTCAATTGGCCGTATCTCCTGAACGGTAGAGCATTTTTCAAATCCGATTCCGGATTCGTATTTCTCGCATCAAAGAGCATAAGGTCACAAAGTTTGAGCGATTTTTATTTTTCACAAAAAAATGAGAAAAACCATGGACTTAACCATCGTGCGTTTTGAAAAACTAAAAGTATCTCAGATTTGGCTGAAATTTTCATCATAGATGAAAAACCAGAAATGTCGGAGCCAAATTTGGCTCTCCCAGCTACTATACAGGGTGAGTTATGCAGCTTAAAACATAAAATTTGCAAACTTTCAAACGGTCATATTTAATGAGCGGTAAAGAATTTTGCAAATCTGATTCCAGATTCGTGTTTCTCGCATCAAAGAGCATAAGGTCACTAAGTTTGAACGATATTTATTTTTCACAAAAAAATTAGAAAAACCAAGGACTCACCATCGTCCATTTTGATAAACTAAAAGTATCTCAGATTTGGCTGAAATTTTCATCATAGATGAAGCTCTACCTGAGAAATGTCAGAGCCAAATTTGGCTCTCCCAGCTACTATACAGGGTGAGTTATGCAGCTTCAAACATAAAATTTGCAATTTTTCAATTGGCCGTATCTCCTGAACGGTAGCGCATTTTTCAAATCCGATTCCGGATTCGTATTTCTCGCATCAAAGAGCATAAGGTCACAAAGTTTGAGCGATTTTTATTTTTCACAAAAAAATTAGAAAAACCATGGACTTAACCATCGTGGGTTTTGAAAAACTAAAAGTATCACAGATTTGGCTGAAATTTTCATCATAGATGAAAAACCAGAAATGTCGGAGCCAAATTTGGCTCTCCCAGCTACTATACAGGGTGAGTTATGCAGCTTAAAACATAAAATTTGCAAACTTTCAAACGGTCATATTTAATGAGCGGTAAAGAATTTTGCAAATCTGATTCCAGATTCGTGTTTCTCGCATCAAAGAGCATAAGGTCACGAAGTTTGAACGATATTTATTTTTCACAAAAAATGAGAAAAACAATCGTGTGTTTTGAAACAGTAAAAAAAAGTATCTCAGATTTGGCTGAAATTTCAATCATAGATGAAGCTCTACCTGAGAAATGTCGGAGCCAAATTTGGCTCTCCCAGCTACTATAAAGGGTGAGTGTTATGCAGCTTCAAACAAAAAATTTGCAATTTTTCAATTGGCCATACCTCCTGAACGGTAAAGGATTTTTCAAATCCAACTGGAGATTCGTGTTGCTCGCATCAAACAGCATAAGGTCACAAAGTTTGAGCGATTTTTATTTTTCACAAAAAAATGAGAAAAACCATGGACTAAACAATCGTGTGTTTTGAAACAGTAAAAAAAAGTATCTCAGATTTGGCTGAAATTTCAATCATAGATGAAGCTCCTGAGAAAACCATGGACTCACTCACCATCGTGCGTTTTGAAACAGTAAAAAAAGTTATCTCAGATTTGGCTGAAATTTTCACCATTGATGGAGCTCTCTACCTGAGAAATGTTGGAGCCAAATTTGGCTCCACCAGCTTCTATACAGGGCAAGTTATGCAGCTTTAAACAAAAAATTTGCAATTTTTCAATTGGCCGTATCTCCTGAACGGTAAAGAATTTTTTAAATCCGATTCCAGATTCGTGTTTCTCGCATCAAAGAGCATAAGGTCACAAAGTTTGAGCGATTTTTATTTTTCTCAAAAAATGAGAAAAACCATGGACTTAACCATCGTGGGTTTTGAAAAACTAAAAGTATCACAGATTTGGCTGAAATTTTCATCATAGATGAAAAACCAGAAATGTCGGAGCCAAATTTGGCTCTCCCAGCTGCTATACAGGGTGAGTTATGCAGCTTCAAACATAAAATTTGCAATTTTTCAATTGGCCATATCTCCTGAACGGTAAAGGATTTTTCAAATCCAACTGGAGATTCGTGTTGCTCGCATCAAACAGCATAAGGTCACAAAGTTTGAGCGATTTTTATTTTTCACAAAAAATGAGAAAAACCATGGACTCACTCACCATCGTGCGTTTTGAAACAGTAAAAAAATATCACAGGATTAGCTGAAATTTTCACCATAGATGGAGCTCTCTACCTGAGAAATGTTGGAGCCAATTTGGCTCTCCCAGCTACTATAAAGGGTGAGTGTTATGCAGCTTCAAACAAAAAATTTGCAATTTTTCAATTGGCCATACCTCCTGAACGGTAAAGGATTTTTCAAATCCAACTGGAGATTCGTGTTGCTCGCATCAAACAGCATAAGGTCACAAAGTTTGAGCGATTTTTATTTTTCACAAAAAAATGAGAAAAACCATGGACTAAACAATCGTGTGTTTTGAAACAGTAAAAAAAAGTATCTCAGATTTGGCTGAAATTTCAATCATAGATGAAGCTCCTGAGAAAACCATGGACTCACTCACCATCGTGCGTTTTGAAACAGTAAAAAAAGTTATCTCAGATTTGGCTGAAATTTTCACCATTGATGGAGCTCTCTACCTGAGAAATGTTGGAGCCAAATTTGGCTCCACCAGCTTCTATACAGGGCAAGTTATGCAGCTTTAAACAAAAAATTTGCAATTTTTCAATTGGCCGTATCTCCTGAACGGTAAAGAATTTTTTCAAATCCGATTCCAGATTCGTGTTTCTCGCATCAAAGAGCATAAGGTCACAAAGTTTGAGCGATTTTTATTTTTCTCAAAAAAATGAGAAAAACCATCAGAAGGACTAACCATCGTGCATTTTGAAAAACTAAAAGTATCTCAGATTTGGCTGAAATTTTCACCATAGATGAAAAACCAGAAATGTCGGAGCCAAATTTGGCTCTCCCAGCTGCTATACAGGGTGAGTTATGCAGCTTCAAACATAAAATTTGCAATTTTTCAATTGGCCATATCTCCTGAACGGTAAAGGATTTTTCAAATCCAACTGGAGATTCGTGTTGCTCGCATCAAACAGCATAAGGTCACAAAGTTTGAGCGATTTTTATTTTTCACAAAAAAATGAGAAAAACCATGGACTCACTCACCATCGTGCGTTTTGAAACAGTAAAAAAATATCACAGGATTAGCTGAAATTTTCACCATAGATGGAGCTCTCTACCTGAGAAATGTTGGAGCCAAATTTGGCTCTCCCAGCTACTATACAGGGTGAGTTATGCAGCTTCAAACATAAAATTTGCATATCTTATTATTCGCATGAGTTAGTCTCACGATCTATCATTTAGTATCAGGATCAACTAAATCCAACCATCCGTTTAGAATTCTTATAAAACAATCATATATAATCTATGATCCGGTTGCACAAACGCCTGTTGAATCTTAAGCATGATTAAAGTCCACGAGAATCAATTAGAGGAGGTTTTTCTGATTGGTTCTTGTGGCATTAAATCGGGATTAAAAGTTACCAGACGTTTGTGCAACTGGGCGTATGAATTTCTTTGGAGTAGAACAGAAAGTATCTCAGATTTGTACCATACAGCTGGGCCTGAGAAATGTCGGAGCCAAATTTAGCGTCCCTAGCTGCAATACATGGTAAGTTATAGAGCTTGTCTAAAAATCGTGAGTGTATTAATCATATACAAGTTAAGTACAATGGTGAATAGGTTGAGAATGAAATTTTCCATTAATTTATTCAAGCTTATCCATTCATTTTCATCAGATAACATCAATTTCACATATTCATCATTACAACATGAATGCTGTATCAACAGCATAGCCAATCATTCTAATTTAAAAAAAAATATTAAAAGACTGTTGTTAATTGGTAATTCATGTAATAATTACATGATATTTAATTGTAAATTTACCCTGACAATATACTTTTGATCTCCAACTGAGATTAATATTACCGTGCCACAAGAAAACTGTATACGATATTTTCTGAAAAGAAATTTTAATTGAACTATCTGTAATAAAAGCCAGTTCTAATTGATCCACTATAATTAATTCTAATTTGAAATGTAGATTAGTTTTACCCTGTTAATAATTTTGAATCTTGAAGAAAACAATATTGATATTTACTTTTTGTGTAGTTGAGAAGTTGATATTGTGGTGATTATTCATATTAAATAGAAAATAAATATTGACATCAATTGAAAACAAATTGAACACACTTGTATAACAGAAAAGTTTTCTAGGGTTTTCTTGAATAGCCTAAATATATGGTAGATAGAAAAAGGTAAATGAATTAAGCTACATTGGTGATCTATGAAGTCTCATAATTTATACTGTAAATTAAAAAAAACTTCTAGTATCTATGTTTTTTTATAGTCAAGAAAAATGAATTGTTTTTTTGAAACTAGTACTTACTATATGTGTCTGATTTTGGAAAACTCTGAAAAATACATAACAATAATAATATGATAACATAGACACCTTCAAGATATGTATTAATAGTCGACTTTAGTTGAAGTCACATAAGTTGGTCATTAAAAAATTATAAATACAGGTAAGTTTTAAGTTAATATAACACCTTAACATGGGGATGGACGGTCAGATTGATTTCAACTAATTTACAGATTACCTAATTAAATACTTCATTCTAATTAACAATATTGATTAGTTCAACTAATAGATTTTTTCAACAATCCCAAAATATTAAATGTTAATTTGAAACACTCCAGTTGTAGCAAGCAAAATACTTCAAGAACTATTAATATAAACAGATGAAAAAGTAGAATAATTCAGTGACAGTAAAAACATTTTTTCACTAAATGAAGCAATTTTTCATTGCTTTCAACTGAGACAATCAATCAAAAAGACTCTTCAATTTGAAAAAGAGCTGTGAGTTGAAAATATTGGAATAAATAAATATTTTCTTGAATAAATACGTGAATCAATACAAATGCCTCAGTATTGTTATCAATTGAACAAATATCGATTACTCTAAGTCATTTGATTTAATACTAAAAGGTTAAAAAACACTGATATTGTTAAAATTCTAATGAATACATTAACATTATTAAACGAAAGTCAAGATATTTATTCTGTAACAGCAAATATACAAAATAGTTTTACAATATTAAATATTAAAATGCCGAAAGAACATATTGCACGTTGAAATGGTTAGTTTCAATTATAACCGAAAGATTGCCAAGGAAATAAGTTTTAACAAGTTTTCTTCCACAAATTACAGCCATTAAATTTATTTATTTATATTTTTTTACAAAGAAGCACTGATTGGGAGAGAAAAACTAAGGATACTCCTTGTACTATTTCTTTCCAAATTGACCATTGAATGGATAGTACCCTACCATTTACTTTATTAATTGAATTTATAGTTTCAAAAGAAATGACAAAACTATTTGAAAGTATGAAGATAAATCTATAAATCTATTAATTGCAGAAATCATGTCATGGAGGAATAAAAGTGATGAACAACCTTTGTGAATAATACCTATAATTAATATAATATTATTAATTTTGAAAGATTTTTTTCATTTTAGGTTTGCGTTGATAAATTGCAAAAAAATGTAAAATTTATTTCCTCTTTGCTCGTCAAAAATGTCATGTTGCCTTATAGACATAAAAATAAACTTGTCATTGTTTTGCTAATTAAAATTGGTATGATCGATCGTTTTATAACATGATTTGTACCTAAATTGTTTACATAAAACATGTCATCCAAAAGTCAATTTCACTAACACTGGACATTAACTTCACAATACACTATAATTTATTTACATCTCACATAATAGCATACAGTATACAAGCATTCCATACACTTTATATAATACTTTAAATGCAGTTTCACATATTTTGACTTCTCCAAGATTCCTCTATTTGAGCTAAGACAGTGTAAAAATCACGCTGAGTGGCTACATTTTAGTACTGTAAGGCTCAACTCACACTTACGCGACTCAAGTCGGCGACTCTAGCCTCTCCTCGACGCAGCATGTGTTTTCAAATGGTGACGTCGCGGAGACTAGAATCGACTGGTCTGAGTGTCACCATTTGAAAACACATGCTCTCGACTAGAGTCGAGTCTCTTCTCGACTTGAGTCGCGTAGGTGTGAGTTGGGTCTAAGTTTTATTTACAATATCAACAATCTATATTGTATACATAGACTTTCACGTTTTTAAACAGCTATCAAAAATATGGTATATAGATTAGATTTATTGCTACATTTTTACAATAAGTAAACTCGTGGCTATGAGGGTGGAATGTGCTGGAAGATATATATTTATTTATACACTAGAACTTATCATTGAAACGATTGGAAGAGAAAAAAATATAAGTTGAACTTGTGCTATTTCTCTCCCAAATTTAGATAAAATTAGAAGTATATAAGAGGAGAACGTTCCTCAAAGACTCAATGGTTTGTGCAATAATTATATATATTTTTCAATGAATTACAACTCTAATTTCGAATTTTTTGGGTCATAAACTGTTTGTTTTCAGGTTTGCCTCTCTACTAATCACGATACGGGGAAAGTAAGATAAATTAATAGCGTACTAAAAAATAAAAAATGATATCAAGGCCTGGTTGCACAAAAGCTGGTTAAATTTTAATGCTGGCACTAAATGTTTGAATCTTGAAAACGATTATACTACTTTTTATACTACACATTTTCCAACTGTATTTGAGAAAGTATCAATTGTTATTGAGTCATTTGTATTTGAGAAAACGTCAGATATAAATGAGAATAATCAATTGTATTTGAGAAGTCATCACTTGTAGTTGAGAATCGTGAATTTTATTTGAGAAACTATCATTTTAATTTGAGAACATACGATTTGAAATCGAGAAGTTATCAGTTGTAATTGGGAAATGATTTTTAAAAATCAGTGCTTCCAGTACTTTTATTTTTCATAATTGTACTCATAAATAATATGATATTATATTTAATATTCCAATAAAACGTTTCGTTTTTAAATAAAAAACAATTCTCGAGCCTCCAAATCAATTGAAGAGTTGCCGAATTGCTTGATCAAGAGATTCAATTGATTGATGATTAAGTTCAATTGCGGCTTGAACATAGAGAATTTTCTTCATCAAGTGCAATATTTCACAAAATGTTTGGAGACAAAAGTCGTGTTCATACATAGAGAATGATACTCATTAATCATTCATAAACAGTACAGGGGAAATACTTTCACCATTGAAAATATTAATTTGCCCCCTTGCAAAGCCTATGGTAGTAATTGGAATACTGTGTAAGTAGTACAGTATCCTTTCCTGCTCAAATCAAACCTGTAGGCTGCAGAAGAGCCACGACATGTCAATTGGAAAATTTTCTCGTTGTCAATTGATATCTTCTTATTTACATTTGACGATTTCTCAAATACAATTCACTACTTTTAATTACATGTGATGACTTCCCAAATACAATTGACTATTCTCATTTACATCTGACATTCTCTCAATTACAAGTGACTATTCTCAAATACAATTGATACTTTCTCAAATTAACTTGATACTTTCTCAAATAAAATCGGAACAGGTGTAGTATATGAATCAGAGGAATGAATTAGGGGGAGGAACAGTTTTGGGTCTGTTGGTTCTCCCCCAATAATTTTAATAAATTGTGAATCAATAAACGAAAGACTAAATAAAGATGATCTCACATTCTTGCTTCAGCTGAAAATATTGAAAATTGAGACCAGTGAAGTATTGAAATTCAATTTTAGCTAGGATGAGAAAATACTGACAAGGAAAGAATACTGTAACTGATGTACGCTTGTATAAGAGAATACTAACGAAAATATTAGCAATCAATAATCATTCTAAATCTGAGTGTATTTGAATGAATATTCACTTAAATGGGCTACTTTTGTACAAATTAATAAAAACAATATAAAAACTTGTAGTACCCTTTATTATTAAAAACTTTAAAATATGACAATGACTAGTCTCGACCATAACGTCAAGTTAGAAGGAAGTTAAATGGAAGTTACGGTCTAAACTAGTCAATCAATCATTTCATCAAATGTACAAGTACATTGAATATTGTCACATTAAACAGAGAAAATTAAAAGAACAAAACAACACAAAATACAGTCAATGTCGAAACCGCATAAAATTACTCCTGAACAAATTCCTGAAAGGAGTACAAAGTCGTTGAAATATTTTAAAGTTTTGAATAATAGAGGGTACTACAATTTTTTATATTGTTTTTATTAATTTCAATAAATATTTTCAAGCATTACTCTAGGCTAATTATTGCTTATTCATCATCTAAAAATATGCCTATCTACTCTTTTTTATGAATAATTTGAGAAATACTGTATATAACTGTTGAATCCCTCCCTATTCCATCTTTATATTTGTCAAATAACTACAATTCATTATCTTTGAACAATAGCATAGCAATTTCTTGTTATAAATGAAAATAGAAATCCTTTTTAAATGTATCCATTTAAAAAGTATCCTTTGAAAATGTATTTATTTAAAAAGTACCCTTTTAAAATTTATGATACCATTATCATATAGTCGAAACATAATGTGAGTAAACAATTTTAAAAGGATACTTTTGGATTTCTATTTTCATTTATATTCAAGAGTAGCCGTGAAGAAAAAATGCATTTTCTTGTTGTCTTTTAGAAATAGAGATGTCATTGATTTCAGTTAATAACTTTCAATAATTAATTACTGTATTGAAATAATTAACGGAGAAATACTTTTTCAAATCAAAAATCATCTTTCCAATTTCTTAATATTCAATCATTTATGATTATTTTTAATGGATGATGTGTGTCATTAATTTAATAAATGAATTGAATGATTCCACCTGTTAAGCCAGTTACACACACAAAATATGTTTCGATATAGTCTACGATTTTTTGCCGTCGTTATGAATTCTATCAGATTAAACGGAACTTGACAAACACGATCTGTTTAATCTAATATAATTTATAAGGACGGCAAAATACCGTACGTACAGAAATCGATGTGTGTTTGCGGGGCTTTATACACACAAAGACTTTTGGAGTACGATATTTTGTCGTCCTTTATAAATTAGATTAAACAGATGTTTGTCATTTCCATTTGATCTGGTAGAATTCATAATGACGGCAAAAATACGTACGTCCAAAAATCGATGTTTATATAAAGCTGGGTTTACACCAAAGTTATTAACAAAATGTTAATAAATTAATCCTTATAGATTCTATTAGATTGACAAGCACATATGTTCATTATGTGTATGATAAGTTATGTTCAATCTAACCGAATCTATACGGATTAAATTATTAACATTTTGTTAATAACTTTGGTGTAAACCCAGCTTAATTGGCTTTAGGTAGTTTTGTACAAAACATACAATTGATTACAAACAAAGAATTTGAGCGATACAGTAAGACATACCTTACAAGATATACCTCAAATCGCATTGAACGACAAAAAATTGAAAATAAAAATTTTGATCAAAACACTATCAACATACAAAACTCACAGTTTCTAGCTTCTAATTGCCTCATTACTATATACAATTCTGTGATGTTATAATTTCAGTCATGATTTTCATTATAAATTATTTTTAATCTAAGATAGATAGCCTCTTATTCCACTGATATGTGTTGTATTAATCTTTAATATTGAACTTGAACGTTTTACAGTAGAAACATAACCTATTTTTTGGACATGCTATTAATTATCAAAATTTGGGAATGGAATAGTTTTGGGCCAAGCCTGTTGTTCCTTCCTAATCATATTTTTATGATTTGTAATTGTATCCACGAATAAATGAATGAATGAATATAATAAAGGAAAGAACTGTCTTAGGCCCGCCGCAAAGTAGACCCACGCTAATCCACGAAAAGCAACCCACGCCGTGAGATGTTTTGTAAACCATTGCTATAGAATTATTCATAATCAATCAGCTGACAAGTGGATTATTCATTGCATGTATTATTATCATCACACAGATGTCTGGAGAAGCTTAGCAATGGTTTACAAAACATCCCACGGCGTGGGTTGCTTTTCGTGGATTAGCGTGGGTCTACTTTGCGGCGGGCCTTAATCACATTCGGTATAGGAAATTCACGAATGACGCATCATAACGTCTGAACTACTGGACTGATTAACTTGAAATTTTGCATATAAATTCTTAATTTACCGAGGATGTTTAGAGACCTATTATCAATTCTTCAAGATCTCATTATGTCAAGTTTTCAATTAGACCCTGAGGAGCTCGAGTTACCTGCTAGTTATAAATAAATTATACTATACAAATATCATTCAATGATTGTGTAATAATTTAAATTTAAAATTAGGAGATATGAAAGTTACTATTAATTATTTTGCAATAGGAAATAATTGTATATGACCGTTACTGTCTAAATGTTATTAAACTCAATGAATGAATAATTAACCTACTATTTAGAGTTCTATTATAAACTACAACTAAATAGGCTTAAAATAGATAAAATAATATAAAATCTCGCTAGTTATTGTTTTAAAAAAACCTTAATGACATCCTAAACAATCCACTTAAAAATTGATAGAATAAAATCTCGCTAATTAGTATTTTTATAAAATAACTTGATGACATTTTAATCACTCCGGTATCATTGACAGCCTACTATTCTAGAAACAGTGATTCAATTTTATGATCAAATTTTCTCCTCAATCA
Source organism: Nilaparvata lugens (assembly GCF_014356525.2). Taxonomy (NCBI): domain Eukaryota; kingdom Metazoa; phylum Arthropoda; class Insecta; order Hemiptera; family Delphacidae; genus Nilaparvata; species Nilaparvata lugens. Next base: position 3,691,477 of record NC_052515.1, read on the forward strand.
TTTTTTTCCTCCAATGTGCAAAATACTGGACAAAGAATTAGTATTGTGATGTGCTATTCAATATCTATTTGAATTAAAATTTATTTATTCAGGGCTAAGTATATTTATTTATAAAAACACATCATAGTACCCTTTTATGAGAAGTTTTTAATATAAAATAAAATAATAAAAACACTCACAATGTGAATTACTATAGTGAGGTCCACGTTATAATGACAGTATTTGATCAACTTTGGTTTTGCTAACCTTGTCTACCATTCGACAAAGCCAGTGGTACTATCCATTTCTAGGTCCATAACGATGCCAATTATGTTTTTGACGGTGTAGAAATATAATTAATTGATTCAGAGAATAGGCATGGCTATTTTTCTATCTTTATCCACTGCCATTATAACGTGTACCTCACTATAGAAAGAGATACATTTCAGACTGTCAGTATTCCTTATGTACAAACATCTATGCTTCCCATTTAAACAATACTGACAGTTTGAAGTTGAAATCTCACTCAACTGTACAGTTTAAAAAAAAAATTTGTTCGACAGTTTCTTTTTCATTCATATTTTGTATCAGAATTTGTTCAACTGCTTCAACAATTGTCTTCTTTTCATTCACATCTTGTATCAGTCTTGAAAAAATAAATGTATATAATACCATCGATATGTGAGCTAGAAGGAATTATCACAATAAACCTTATTATAGTCGTATTTATAATGAAGAAAATACGAGTACGTTTTCAGTTTGAGCTAGAATACCACGCTAAGTATATATAAAATAAAACAAGTCGTAGGACAGACTATGCTAAATTTTTAGAATGTTTGTTCGATTTGCGCTTGGAATGATAAGTTACAAATATAATTATTTCACATTTACAATATATACTATGAACGTTCAACGTTATATTTTTATAACAAGTCATTACTATATTACTGTATTTACAAAAATGGCAAGAATATACAAATTGCACAAGGTTGCTATATTTCTCAGTAGAGTATGCAGAAATACAAAAATTATAATATACTCGTTCAATAATCATTAAAATTATAATGGTTATGAATCAGATTTAAGAGTTCCACTCCCTGTTCAGATTTGTTTTTGAACAGATAACTCCCGTTTTATCGGATGGGCTCGTTAAACTGTCGGTCCCGGCTGAAGTATGACAGCCCATTGACGGCTTAAATGATATATTCAGGCGAGGTGGAACTTCCGTCAGGGACTCCCCACCAATAAAATCCATACCAATATTATTAGTATTTTATTATTATTCAGATTTGTTATTTTGAATTGTTTCCTTTATATTTGTCTGTAAGCCTTTCTATGTTTGTATCGAATAAATAAATAACTTCTAATTCTATCTTGATGATTAAATTTTCCTTTACTGTATGGGGGACTGCCAGAACTTCTATAGCTTCCAGAGACTTCTATAGCTTCAAAAAAAAAACATTATAGGACTATCGGCTTGAGTTGACAGTGAAATTTGCAACATAAACGTCCTATGCCATGGGGTGGGTATCCTCACATGCTATCTTTTCTCTATCGTATTACCACACATGATACAGTATCACCACACATGATACAGTATCAACAAGATATGATATAGTATCTACAGAATATGATACAGTATCATCGCAACTTGATACACAACATCAAAATTGATACAACACTTCCAAACTTTGAATGAATTCTACAAACCATGAGATAATCTTCTTATGCTATTATTCTTTACTCTATTGTATCACCACACATGATACAGTATCAACACAATATGATACATTATCATCTCAACTTGATACACTACATCAAAATTTGATACAACACTTCCAAACTTTGAATGAATTCTACAAACCATGAGATATCTTCTTAGGCTATCATTCTTTTCTCTATTGTATCACCACACATGATACAGTATCAACACAATATGATACAGTATCATCTCAACTTGATACACTACACCAAAATTTGATACAACACTTCCAAACTTTGAATGAAATTTTACAAACCATGGTAAAAACATAGAGAAGAGATAGCATAAGTATGATAAAAGCATAAAAAGATGTTCAACTTAAGCTGGGTTTTTGTTTGTGCGTAAATGCCGTCGTTGACCACGACAGGGTGAGTATCTCAGATTGGGTAGATTTCAATTTGTCTAAATAAACTAAAAAATTAAGTTCAATTATGTTTTGATGGGGGAGGTTAAGTTTATACTTTTAAATGGCAATATGTTGATATTATTAGAAATGTTTGATTCTAGAATAATAAACAAAATAATGAAAAGTTATTTGATCAGCTGTTTTAGCACACTTGAAATTTGGACAATATGAATGTCAACAATGCTTGTCGTCGTCGTCGACTGCGGAAGTTTAGACGAAATGCCCCTTAATTCTATATTTTCTCTATGCTTTTTTACACAACATATTTCTGCATACCCATATTCTACACTGAGAAACTTTTCTCTAATAATTATTCTTTTAGGAAGTAACTTCAACAAGAAGTCAATCAAAAAGATGACCAGAATTAGAGTGATGATGGTTACTGGAAAGTCGAGCCAATGCTAGATGGAGTACTCCCACTTCATCAGCTCCTTGTAGTTGATGTTGTCAATCAGCCATCTCTGAGTTTCCGAATTCTCATCACAGGTGGTGACGAAAACTCGCTTCCGCGACAGATCGGCATCCAGGCATCGCGGGTTCATGCCGTGTACCAGCCACTTTTTGTCCTGCAAGTTTCGCCAATATTTCATTCGAAAATGTACAGAGTGAGCATAATAAATTATTGAACACATTACATAGGTGAATAAAAGGGTTAAAGAAACGAGAAACGAGACGGAGCCGCCGAAAAAAATGGATGGCCAGGTAGAAGTTCTAGTGACCCTTGGTAGTCGCGTATTGTTATTGAATTTCAACATTTTCGTGGTCTATTGTTAAGGTTTCCACTACAAGTAATATTTAGTGGACCAGTCTGGTTAATTAAAGGTCATTTCAGCTGTAAACCAGTGGTAGCATACAGTGATTGGATAAACACACACATTACTATCGATGATAAGTACAAATTTAGTCAATCGTACATGATGATAATAATAATAATAATAATAATAATGTTTTATTAACTCAAGAGCTTTTACAAACATAGTTTCGTCATACAGTAATTGTGACGATTGACGAAGAATGACGAAGATTGACGAAGAATAATGAGTAACGCCCACATCGATTTTTGTTTGCCGTCCTTATAAATTCTACGAGATCGAATGGAACTTGACAAACACATGATACACATCATATGTTTGCCAAGTTGTGTTCAATCTAATAGAATTTAAAAGAACGCCAAACATCGTACGTTCAATAAGTATCGAATTGTATGTAACTCAAGTTGGTATGTATGCAACTAGTGAGCCAGTTGAGTTTCATCAAATGAACCATTAGGAATAATACAATTAAAAGTACTGGATCACCAACTTAGATTCAATAATTGTAGAAAATACAAGTACAGATGTAAGGTGCAAAGTAATAGATAAGTTCGTGCTACCAGCTAGAATTGCCTACAAGAAACCACACGGGGCCATTAAAATATAAACACGACCTAGATAGAAGATGAAGAAACCTTAAGGGTTTGAAAGGGTAGGTTAGGAGGTAGGGTTTTTGCTTTTAAATGGCAAAATGTTTGTATTATTTAAACGTTTTGATAATTATTGTAAAGCAGAAACAAAAAGCTTGCATGTCAGAACATGTTTGTGTTATAATAATTTGACTATACGTCACCGTATGATTTTCAAGAATGCGATATTCTGCCTACTTTGTACTACAGCCTACGTCACGGCTGCAGTTCCCCCACTCCAATTGCATGTCGACTTAAATTCAATAGATGAGTGACCAACCTTCTGTCTACTAACTTTGACTAGCGTCACGCAGCTTTATGGGAAAGAACTATGTAGACTATCGGCTTGAGATAACAGTAAAAATGCGACATAAACGCCCTATACCACGGGATATCTAATTATGCTATTGTTTCTCTATGCTAGTTGACCGAGCAAAGTGAGGTCTAAGATTCAAGTCGACGGTTTTGCATTTCTCTTTATTTAGGTTTATATTTATGTTCCGCATTTACGGTAAAACACAGCAATAGATTTCCATGAAATTTGACAGGTATGTTCCTTTTTTAATTTCGCGTCGAAGTATACATAAGTTTTTTGAAAATTTTGCATTTCAATGATAATATAAAAGGAAAAGGAGCCTCCTTCACACGCCAATATTAGAGTAAAAATCAGACTATAGAATTTATTATTCATCATAAATCAGCTGTCGTGTGGATTATAAATTGCATGCAATTCAATATCTCAATGTAACTTATTGAAAACACAGCTGATGTGTGGAATATTAATTGCTTGCAAAGACCTTAAAGATGCATAGACTCATATGCAGCGCTAGTGTCGTACTTGGAATTGAAATCGGCCATTGAGGGGGCAACCTATAAGATTATTACATACCAATGCCTTTGTAATCTATAATATGACAAATATATAGATATAATATCTCGTGCTAAAATACCCCAATGGCGGCCTTCGATTTCAAGTAAGAGCTATCATTGGGGGTCTATATCTCTTCAAGGTCTTAATGGTATTTTCTTAAATACGTTAAAACTCGGTAAGCTTTTGATGATAGCAGCATAGCTGTTTACATCAAATTATTAGCATTGTCGATACAACAACCCAAACAGCCATTAGCAGTCGTATATACACCGATATCTCGCCGACACGACAGGACAGGACAGAATTTATTCTGATGGACAGTATTAGATGAGACTGTGGTTTATAACTGCGTGAGGTCTACTGTTCACAGAACTACTAGTAGTGAAATGTGAGACTTACCATGTCGTACTTCCACAGCTGATTTCCATGCAGGCCATGACAGGTGTAGAGTTGAATTGCAGCCTCATCATCAGGGTTGGCCACATCCCAACACATGCCCCCACCCTTCACACGTATGTCCTTGTGCCAAGTCAAGTTGAAGTACTGCAACCAATCATTTATTTATTACCTCAATATACAAATTACAACATATAAAGGCTTACAGCTTTATGCCAAAACAAGCCTCATCGATTGTTTACACAAACAGAAACTATTAATAAGAAAGAAATAAATGAGAAAAATAACAACAAAAAACTCAACTCACACTTACGCGACTCAAGTCGAGAAGAGACTCGACTCTAGTCGAGAGCATGTGTTTTCAAATGGGTGACGTTGCAGAGACTAGAATCGACTGGTCTGAGGGTCACCATTTGGAAACACATGCTCTCGACTAGAGTCGAGTCTCTTCTCGACCTGAGTGGCGTAAGTGTGAGTTGAGCCAAACAGTTTGTAACAAACAATTAACACTCAAATTATTGACCGAGCAAAGTGAGGTCTAAGATTCAAGTCGACGGTTTTGCATTTCTCTTTATGGATGTATTTTATGTTTATATTTATGTTCCGCATTTACTGCGAAACGCGGCAATAGATTTTCATGAAATTTGACAGGAATGTTCCTTTTTAAATTCCGCGTCGATGTATATATAAGGTTTTTTTTTAATTTTGCATTTCAAGGATAATACTAAAGGAAAAGGAGTTTCCTACAGACATTCCTTCTGGACTAGTATATGAATCAAAATTTGGGGTGGAACAATTTCGTGCTGTTCCTGTTGTTCCACCCCAATTATTCTAATGAATAATTGAGTATCTCGTAGCAATTAATGAATTATTCTGATGAATAATTGTGTATTTTGATCCAAATAATGAATTATTCTGTTGAATAATTGTGTATCTTGTGAACCAATAAATGAATGAACGGATGAACGAAATGTTACCTGTTCTCCGACTCGTTTGCCCTTCTTGTTGCACTGTTGGAGAGAGAGCTTTTCCTCGGCGTCTTTGCTCTTCAGATGAACACAATACTCAGTGGCTACCTCGTTACGGATCTGCAAAAATCATAGAAAACCATGTAAAAATCAATACTACACATGGACAGGCAAACGTTCTATATATATCAATAATTCTCTTCTAATTATAAGCAGGAAGAAAAAAAAAGAAGAAGAAGATGGTATAAGGTGGAGAAGGAGGGGATAAATCCACCTTCTCCTCCTCATTTTATCATCGTTCAAAGGCTGTTTATTGTGACGATCGATGTGTTACCATGGATCGATGTGTTATAAAATTTCGAGATTGCCAAACTGGAAAAGCCTTAATTGTTGGCGAAACACGCAGCGGTCGTCCAATCACTGCCACAGACGATAATCATCGTAAACTTTTCGAAAACTTGATTCAAAATGACATGCGAATCACTCAACAGCGCATTGCAAACCAAGTTGGAATATCCAATCAACGTGTCTGCTTCATTATTGAACAATTGGGATAACCTACCATAAAATCTGTGCACGATGGGTACCTAACCGTCTGACAGACGAGAATAAACAGCGTCAATTGGAATGATGTGAACAATTTTTGAAGCGCTACCGTGAGAAAGCAGACGACTTCATAGATTACATTATTGAGAAGAATCGAAAATTTAACAGCCTTTAAACGATGATGAATCTCACAAGGATTCACTTGTTAAAAATTCGATAACAGCGCATTGTTTAATTCGCGTTTGCATAACAGCAGAACACGAATTTATTTGAACTATATAAAAAACAATTTACATTACTTTAATAAAGACGCAGTCCAGCAATCAATGAATGTAGAACTACACATCTTTCCCAACTATATTGCTTCACTCCATGATTAAAATAATAAAGAAGGGAGGGGATCTAATGATACTTGTGAAATAACAACACAAGGCAAATGAAATTGACACTTTACAAAGAAACAAATGAGATTTTCAATGTTGATTAAATATATCAAATGTCCTTTGGAATTTTAGTAATAAGTCTGTTAAGCAGAACACCGAAATATGAAATATGATTTTACCGTTTATGAAATATAATAATAATGTTTATTGAGAGTCTCTATATTCAAATAGAATAATGCACAATAATACTACGAATCACAAAACCTAAACCCTATTTAAACAACAATAATACAAGAAAATAACCAGTGTGGCAACAAACAACAACTTAAAATTACACTAACCTTATATGTTGTATACCCCGCGGACCATGGCCTTTTCGCGCACTTTTAAACTGCTCACTTTACATTACAAATTATGAATTTTAATTATTTTTCTTCAATGGTGGTTTTGATGTGATGGTGTTGATGTGGTGGTGGTTTTCCGGAAACAGGACTCCATTTCAGCCCCTAGGGCTGCGGGCTGCACGCTGCTCACTCCTCAGACATCTTACTCTAGCCGTGGTTCACCGAAAAGTGTCCTCGTGTTCCCAACTCCACGTGCTCGCCCACCCTCGAACCATTGTTCCTCCTTGGATCACTGCCCCAGTTGGTGCTGCCCCCTATCTGATGGCACTCCACTCATGCCTGGCGTCTGGCTGCCACCCTTTTGTCACTGGTCAGCATCGGTTATTTCACCGTTAGACTTTTGACCATCATTGTTCAACCTCTACTCCCCTTTGCCATAAGCTGGTTCCTTTTGTAAATTTTGAGGCAGAAAGTTGCAAGTCGAAAACTATCTTGACCTGGCTTTGTAGCTGTAGAAAACCAAGGCCTGATATGATTGTTTACATATGCTACAAGCACAGGAAGTTAGTGTTTACGGTATGAGGATAGTTTCCCGGGCGAGGCTTGCCGAGCCAGGGAATATGTTTTCCGAATACCGTAAACACCTTTCTGAGAGAGTCGCGTACGATATTTTTCGCCACACTACAGGTATAGCTGACGCCAAAAAGTTAGGCGGTTTTGTGGGTCTCTTGTGCGTTCCAACAGCTGATGTTGTCAAGTAGAATTGTCATCTAGCTTGGCTTAGGTGATGATTTTTAAATCAAAAGAGACAATAAATAGATGCATTGCATCAGCTGTGAGTAGGTTACACCATGTGACCCACGAAGCCCCCTAACTTTTTGGCATCAGCTATATAAGAATAGTAAATCGAATAAGAATGTTTTATGAGGGGGGGGGAACTTTGATGTCTCATATCTCAAGAACCAGACGTCGTAGGGTACTCAAAGTGGGGTGAAAATTTCCGATCTCACCCTCCTGAACACAATGCACCATATGGCACAGTTGTCCAAACACATTTTCAAAAATTTTCAAAAAGCGGCCGGAAAGGGTACTCTTTCCGGCCTTAGCCGGAAAGAAGCCTGTTCTGACGTCAGACGAGAGTCGTCTGCAAACAATGTCTTTCAGATCTACGTATGGACTGGAAAACAGCTGCTTTCTGTGCAGTGTGGCGAAAATATAATTGACCGAGCGAAGTGAGGTCCAAGATTCAAGTCGACAGTTTAGCATTTCTCTTCATGTACTTATACCGGTTGCAGAAGAACCACTATCGCATGTGGGATGTGGGACCGACATACCACAGAACAATACGACTAACGGAGAGTCTTTCACACTACATTTGAAAAAACGCTCATTAGTGCGATTGTGGTACAGAAGCTAGGGGAAGCGTGGTGCTCAAACCAGTGGTACCAAAATCGCAAGGAAAATAATCGCTACCACAGCGGGCAACGCCATGTGGAAGTATCAGTGCCACTGCCTTGCCAATGCATTCCATATGCGCTGCGTTTGTGGTACCACAGAAGGAAAAGCAGCTCCCACATCCCACATGCGATTGTGGTTCGTCTGCAACCGGTCTAAATACATGAAGAAAAATGCTAAACTGTCGACTTGAATCTTAGACCTAACTTCGCTCGGTCAATTATATTTGCAGAATCATTTGAACCCTCTTTATAATGAAGCTGATCATTATGTGAAATTATTATTATTATTATTATTATTATTATTAGCCGTCAAGCTCCCAGATGGAAGACGCTGAGCAAAATTTGGTTCATTTTTTGTTTTTCTTGTTCTTTTTATCAATCCACCAGTTTTTCATTTTCAGTGAGAACTCCGCTTTCCTTGTGAAATTATTATTATTATTATTATTATATTTTTGTTGTGTGAAGCCACAAATTCTGAGCGGTGCTCAAGTGGCATACAACATGTCATTTTTAGAATGGAGTCACATGAATGCTCTAGAACACTCCTCAATGGTATAAGGACAAGCCTCTACCAGTGTCCTAATTATCTTTGAAACAAATAACTTATAGCTGCTACACAGCCTTATATCCTCAGGAATGCAATTAAAACAATTGAGTCCTGAATAGTACGGTCCCTTTTCGAGAAGAGTCAGTCTATGGATAGGGAACTGGAATAATCCTGTATTTTTACCTCGTGTTTCATAAGTATGAAATATCTATGCTTCGTATTTACGGCGAAACGCGGCAATAGATTTTCATAAAATTTGACAGGTATGTTCCGTTTTGAATTGGGCATCGACGTAAACATAATTTTTTTTTGAAATTTTGAATTTAAAGGATGATATAAAAGGGAAAGGAGCCTCCTTTACACGCCAATATTACCGTAAAAATCAAACTATAAAATTATTCATCATAAATCAGCTGTCGAGTGGATTATTCATTGCATGCAATGACGCATGCAATTGGTAACTTGAAGTAGCATAGTATTTTCTCCCGACCTTTCTCTGCTTTCAACTCAGTCAGCTTTTGATGATTAGTAGTTGTTTACAACAGATGATTAGTTAGCATTGTCGATACACCAACCCAAACAGCCATTAGTCTTTTTCACACCGATATCTCGCCGGAACGTCAGGACAGGACAGAATTTACTCGGATGGGCAATATGGACAGAGGAGGCTGTGGTTTATAACTGCACGAGGTCTACTGTTCACAGAACGCTAGAAGTAGTTCTACTAGTAGTTCTGAGAAAAGTAGACCTCGCGCAGTTATTAACCACAATCTCCTGTCAATCAGAGTAAATTCTGTTCTGTCCTGTCGGCGAGATATCGGTGTGAAAACGGCTAATGGCTGATTTGGCTGTTTGGATTGATGCATCAAAAAGCTAATCATTTGTTGTAAACAAGTACTATCATCAAAGCAATTGCATCAAGACATGCTGGCAACTGTTCAGCCCGAATTGAAAGCAGAGAAAGGTCGAGAGAAGATACTATGTTTCTTTGAGCTATTAATTGCATGCGTCATTGCATGCGTCATTTCCTCCTCGACAGTCAATCCACTCGACAGCTGATTTATTATGAATAATTCTACAGTCTGATTTTTACGGTAATATTGGCGTTCGAAGGAGACTACTTTTCCTCTTATATTATCCTTAAAATGCAAAATTTCAAAAAACCTTATAATATATAAGTCGACGCGCAATTCAAACAAAAACATACCTGTCAAATTTCATGAAAATCTATTGCAGCATTTCGCCGTAAATGCGGAACATATTTAAACATAAATAAATAAAAGAAATGCAAAACCGTGTACTTGAATCTCAGTCCTCACTTCGCTCGGTCAAATACCACTCTACAGAGATTTGTTCTCATAATGATCACCTTAATATAATGAGGTTGAACAATATCAATAAAGAGGTTAAAAATATCAGCTTCGCTATAAGGAGGTTGCACTCACCCTGCCCGAAGCATAATCGGGAGGCTCGACCGGCGGATAGACTTTGACCAGATCGAAGGCCACCTCTTTCATGAACCAACTGAACGGCTTGCAGTGCAGCCTCGCTCGGATCGCCTTCTGCTCAGTCAGGTCACCCGGGTCGATGTGCCTGTAGTGCGGCCTTCGCTTGTACAGGTATTCCGCATACTCGTCCATCCAAACCTCCGCCACTCGTCTGTAGTTCTACAATCACACAAAAACTGCCATCTAAATTATAATATAATAGAGGAGTTAACTGGCTGATTGACGCGTCATCACGTCTCAACTACTTGACTGATTAACTTGAAATTTTGCATGAAGATTCTTAACTAATCGAGGATGGTTGAATTGAATTGAATTTATTCCATCACTGCATGTACAATAAAATTGTATGGCAATCGTCAATTACATAATAAAATTTTATACATTGTTTAAAGCTATTAGTTCATTTAAATTATAGAAGCATTTTTCTTTCAACCATTCTTTCAGTCTACTTTCTGATAGGTTAAAGGCTATTTTCAATTCTTCAAGATTTCAATAAGTCAAGTTTTCAGTTTGTCAATTATTTAACCTACGAGCATATAATAAAAGGAAGAATTGGCATATAGTCCAGTCAAAGAAAGTGTTATGGAGGGAAAAATTTGGAAGACAATTTTTGACCCCGAAGTTCTGTTTAAGGTAGTAAGGAGGAAAACACATCAAAAGTCCCCACCCCTACCCCCTGTGCTAAAAGGGTGGGGGTGGTTCAAAGGTACCATTTTTTGGTTTCTCGCATATAACTCGAAAACCATGTATTTTACGAACATGACTGTTCTATACAAAATTGGAGCATACATAATTTCTTACAATATTCATCTCACAACTTTTTCTATAGTTTTCGAAATATCTGCTCTTGAAGATGTTACATTTAAAAAAAATACGTTTGCCTAAAATCTATGTAGGCAATGTCCTTTTCCTTTTAACATCTATGGGAAAAATCCATGCTGATTATGAGCTTATTATGTACCGAATTCTCTTCAATTTTATGTATAATTTTACACTTTTACGCATTTTCCTACATCTGTTGCAGCAGCTTTAGTGAAATCTCCAGTCTTGCAACAATAGACCAATTTATTGACAAAGGAATTTGGAGGGAATGTTTTGAACACTTTTTTTTTACTTTTCAGCTTTTTTGAGACTAGTTTGGGGTTTAACATACACTGTATTTTTAATTCATGACAAGCTTATACATTGCAAAATGTCAGGAAAAGTGAAGAATATGAACTTGTTTTATTTCTATTTATTCTTTTTTTTAGACTACCACTAAATAATGAACGATGTGATATCCATTTGATACCAAAACAATATAGTATCTATTTGAAAACATAGATGAAATTTAAATAGCACTGACCCTGCCGACGAAATCGCCGAGGCCCGGATTAGGAAAGGGCGCAAACTTGCGGTAGATATGCCCCACCCTGGAGCAGGGCGCATCCAGCATGCGACCACCGCACTGCCAGATCTTGAAGGACAGTTCATATTGTTCACCGCCCCATATGTCCAGACCCGAATCATAGCCGCCCAACTCCCAGAAGAACGCCTTGCTGATAGCGAACAGTCCGCCTGCCATTACTGGACTCCTATCATAGAAAATTCCAATTAATGAAAGGCTATAGTGAGATTCTAAACGTGCACATATGTACTATTTTATTATGTAGTGATCCGTGGTCTAGTGGATCTAGTATTTTGCTTTTTGCAGACGATGTAAAACTTTTCAGACCTATTTTAGTCTGGAGGATTGCTCTCTCTTGCAGCGGGATCTGAATGCGATTTATGACTGGTGTTTGAGAAATAGATTGGAAATAAATATATCAAAAACAAAATATATGATATTCACACGTCAGAAAAATCCTTTTCATTACAATTACAATATTAATAATGCAAACCTCGATTGTGTTATTCGTATAAAGGACCTGGGCGTCATAATGGACCCTACTCTTGAGTTTAAGGAACACCTAGCACATGTTATGAATGGTGCTAATAGGTCGCTAGGGTTTTTTTATTTCGAAATTGTAGGTCTCTACCAGCATGTGACGTTGTTTTGAAATATTGTACTATGCTACAGTGAGGAGTAAACTTGAATATGCTGCTTTAGTTTGGGCTCCATTTCACAGCAGCGCTATTCTTGATTTGGAAAAAATTCAGAATACATTTTTAAGGTATATTTATTTTAAAAAGTTCAGCGCATTCTGTCCGATAGCTTTTTCAACAGACAATCTAAGGTTGATATTTAATGACCTTAACTTTGCCTATTGTTCTAAGAATTTAACGGCAATAAAATCATATTTATTTATTTAATGTTCAAAGATTGGAAGAAAGGAGATCTGTCGCTTCCCTCGTGCTATTATATAATATCCTAAACAATCAAGTATTCATCCCAGAATTTAAAAGTATGTTTCAACTTCATGTCCCGTTTAATAGACCAAGACCAAATATTATGTTTCACATGCCATTCATCAGAGCGACTCATCATTACAATTCTTACATAATTATACAGAACTTTAAGTTTTTACAATAGAATAAGCCACTGCATTGCCATAAGCAACTGCCGTTCTGGAGTGCGGACTGAACGGAGGAGACCAGGAGGTCTATTTTTCATCACAGAACCAGTACTTCTAAACGCTGCAACCCCTCAGAGTACAGTATTTCGATCAGGCACTGCACCTCGACGTCCAACTCTAGAATATTGACGGAAATGACGTTGCACTGTGACTACAGATTCATTGTTTCTAAAAAGAACTGCTCGAATACACGATATTGTACGTTGCAACGTTCCATAGCGACTGAAACGGTATAGAATGGGCCGTTTTACGTTATTCGTTGAGCGTTGAACGAACGAGGTACGACCACACGTTGAGCGTTGTACCATAGAGAAACAATATCGTAAGTAGATATCCCATGGTATAGGGCGTTTATGTCGCAACTTCTACTGTTATCTCAAGCTGATTACTGTCGATTATTGTCGATTTTTACTGTTTTGACAGGGTGAGAGTGTATGAACGGCACAATATGAGAGACTACCAGCGTTATGAAGCTTCACAGGAAAGAATTACGTGGACTATCAGCTTGAGATAACAGTAAAAGTTGCGACATAAACGCCCTATACCATGGGATATCTACTTATGCTGTTGTTACTCTATGGTTGTACGTTGCAACGCTCCATAGCGATTGAAACGGCATAGTATAGGCCGTCTACCAACATTCGTTCAAGGGCAACACTCCCTCCCGTCGCCGAGTACTAGCGGTTCAAAAAACATGAGTTTCCTCTGCACCACTCTGTATATGAGTATTGGCGTAGGTTACTGACTTGAACGGTTCGCTAGGATCATTCTCATCTTGTGGCAGACTGAAACTACAGTACGCGTCCCGTAGCTTTGCCTCCGTGACTTTGAAACGGCATATAGGCAAGGTATGGTTCGCGGGGTAATATTCACGGCTTTGCAAAAACATCAGGCTTCACAGACCCTAGATGGAGGAAGCTCCCTACACACAGAGATTCTTCATGAATGAGAGAGTTGCAACGTATCACCAACAATGGAAAGAGCATGTTGAATGAATGTCAGCTGATAGGCTGTGTTGTGATAAAAGGACGTAACTCCAAAAAGCTCATTGTGTATCTTTTGGGATGCAACCCGTTGCTTTTGAGAAGACCTTGTGTATCTTTTCGGATGCAACACGTTGCTTTTGAGAAGACCTTGTGTATCTTTTCGGATGCAACACGTTGCTTTTGAGAAGACCTTGTGTATTTTTACTTTCCTTGCCCTATTACCATAGGTAAGGAAAGTATTGCTTTCCAAAAAATTTAAGGTACCCTAATTTCATGTTTTCTATACGTTTCATTACTTTCCTTGCCCTATTACCATAGGTAAGGAAAGTATTGCTTTCCAAAAATTTTTAAGGTACCCTGATTTCATGTTTTCTATACGTTTCAATCAGAAACTACAAAATGTTGTACGACATCAAGGAGGGGATGAACTACTATACAACGAAGCGACTGGCAGAGAATAGAAGAGAGTGGAGGGCTGCTGCCATATAGAAGGACCTGCTTACGAGCAGAAAACTACAGACAGACATACGTTTCAAGGTCTCCTGAGTCCAAAAACATGATTTTTGGGTGTTGGTCTGTTGTGAGTGTGTGTGGGTGTGTGTATGTCTGTGAACACGATAACTCCATTCCTAATTAACCGATTGACTTGAAATTTTAAACTTAAGGTCCTTATACCATGAGGATCCGACAATGAGAAATTCAATAAAATTCAATTCAAAATGGCGGAAAAATGGCGGATAATGGCTGAAAACCATGTTTTTCACGGTTTTCTCGAAAACGGCTCCAACGATTTTCTTCAAATCTATACCCTAGATAGCTATTTATAAGCCCTATCAACTGACATGATTCTCATTTCTGGGAAAATTGCAGGAGCTCCGTAATATTCCTGAGAAGAATGAATTTTGTTAAATTTCTATCACGATTTTCTCAAAAATGACTTGACCGATTTTTTCAAATTCATACCCTGTATAGTTATATATCAGCTCTATTAACTGGCATGACTCTCCTCCCTGAGAAATTAACAGGAGGTCCACCCCATCCTTGAGAAATTTACTTTGTAACCTCCTTCTCGTGCGTGAGGTAGGTAGGTAGAGCAGTTTATTCAGAAGAAAACATGTCGATATTTTATTTGTAGAACAGCTGTTTTGACAACTTTTAAAAAATCCTCAAATTTCATAATTCAAACAAAGAAAAATGTACTCTGAACACAATCACAATAATATAATCGTAGTTTTAATATTATTTAGCCGCCAATCGGCATAATGTTATTCCCTAAATTATCCTCGTTAATGAGGCTTATAGAGTGTATAGCTTAGAGGCTTATAGAGAGTTTATATAGCTTATAGAGTGTGTGAGTGTACCACACCAGATTTTTTCGGATGCAACACGTTGCTTTTGAGAAGACCTTGTGTATCTTTTCGGATGCAACACGTTGCTTTTGAGAAGACCTTGTGTATCTTTTGGATGCAACACGTTGCTTTTGAGAAGACCTTGTGTATCTTTTCGGATGCAACACGTTGCTTTTGAGAAGACCTTGTGTATCTTTTCGGATGCAACACGTTGCTTTTGAGAAGATACAAAAGAGCATTTGTTGCTTCAGGAAAGATTCATTTTCAAAAATTTCTATGTTTTTGAACGGGTAGTATTGTAGTCTAGAGGCCCTCCGCCGATAGGCAAAGCTACAGAACCCGGACTGTAATTTATAAGTATATCAATGTAGCCGTACTCACTTGAAAGGTTCGCTAGGATTGTTATCATCCTCGGGCAGACGAGGCAGTCGCTTATAGTAGAGCTCCCAGTCGAACGCCCCCCGCTTCCCCTCATCCTGTGCACGATACTCGAACGTCTCATAAGCGATCACGTCGATGAACGGACAAACGCACGTCTTGTAGTCCTCCGCTATCGGATCTGCCAACCAAAACAATTTATTAAAAGATGGAAATAAATTTTGAATAGTAGCGCTCATCGAATTTCCATCTAGCTGTTTACCCTGTTGTCAATATTTGCAGTAGCAGGGGCCTATTTCACAAAGGTACAAGTATTGTTACCAACCATGGTTACGAACAAGTACTTGTAGATACAAGTTTACAAGTACTCACGTTTCACAAAAATTTATGATCTACAAGTATACAAGTTTACAATTTTACAAGTCTACAAGTACTCAATAGTAAACATAACCTATTTTCATGATGATTTCCTTTTTTCATCCTTTATAAAGGTTACTTGTACTTTTCAACAATTACTTTGAAAATATTTGAAAGCAATATAATGTTTTTTGTACAGTCTACTTCATTTATTGCTGAATTTGTAACCTACACACTATATGTACTCTGTATATATATAGTAGATGTACTATATATAATGTATACTATATATACTGTGTATATATACTATAGTACACATAACCTATGAGGTAACACATTAATAACTATTTTGGAAATTAATTAAATTTAATTTCCTGATGCATATATTTCCAAAATAATGAATTTTAGAGGGATATAGGGAATTTTTGATTATTAGAAATATTTATTGAATATTTAAAATCATTTTAATGATCACTTGTAAATCCATTACATAGCTTTCCACCTCGGTAGAAATTTCATAGTTACGAACAAGTAGTGTCGACAAAAATTGTTGTTGGCTACAATGAAAATCTTTGTGAAACACTTGTTCGTAACAAGCAAATCACTTGTAAACTTGTAGAAATTCATTGTAACTACAAGTTACATTCTGCTTTTGTGAAACGCTAGTAATCAGCTGTTCTCCAAAACCATGGTTGGCAACAAGACTTGTAACCTACTTGTACCTTTGTGAAACGGGCCCCAGAAGTCTTCGGGGTGATTTATAACGTTTAATTGGGATTTTCGTTCAATAATAATTATTAATTTATAAAAACATATTCAAATTTGAAAAAAATCGAAAGTTCGGAATAAATCATTCAAAAAATATCGATGAACGGACAATCGCACGTCTTGTAGTCATCAGCTATCGGATCTGCCAACCACATCAAGCTTTACAGAGTATCCCACCCACGAAAGGTGTGTAACAACCGAATACCATAGATTCTACATGAAATTTGCAACATAAAATGTCCAGTAACATTAACCTCATATCGACCTTAGTTTTCGAAATAGATAGATTCTTCGATATTTTTGAAAAACGTCAATAACTAGAAAACTATCATAAAAAATTTTTAGGCCGGTTTCCGAGCTCGGGATTCAGCTAAGTTCTAGACTACACAGCTGGAGTCACGAAATTGGCTTTCCGAAACGTGGTGTAGTCGTTGTCACAGTCAAAGTCACGTTTAAATTAAATTTCGAAAACTAGAAAATTGAACACAAAATAAAATAAAGAGAAAAAGCTAATAGTGAAGTGTTGTGTTTCTTTTCTGGCTCAAAATTTTGCAAAATTACTCAAAAATTTCCAATCTGTAGAGATTTGAGTGAAATATTTTTGTTTTAATCAGTTTTTAAATATCAAAATTCAAAATTTTTAGTTTAGTCTTTAGTTTTGAAGTGGAAATTGGACTTTTTGAAGTGAAAGTGAAATCTTAACTTTATTCTTTTTGACACTTGTATTTGTAAAAATTTGGGAGAAGACAGTTTTGGGCTATGCCTGTTGTCTTCTCCCAATCATATTATATTTATTATAATTATGATCTGTAATGACAATGGAATAAATAAATAAATAACAATAGAGTAATGTTTCAGCTATTTCGAAATATTTAAGATTGTTTTATTTCGTCAAGGAAAAACGATTCCAATTATTATAGAAATTAGAAAATCAATAAATTTGATCTGGCGATCAATACCATTAAAAAGAGTTTTATTATCCTTTTTACAATATTCTGTAATGTCTGTTTTATATATTTCGGAGCTAACCTGTATTTCGAGATACCATAGTACAGGGTACTCTGTATCATTGAATAGTAAATAATTCTTTTAGTGCCAACAGGAAAATAGCTACTTATTCTAGAACACTTATAAAGTGCTGCTCTCATTATGTTTTTTAGTGAATCGTACAATATCTATAGTCTAGTCTTATTCAAAACAGATAAGAAATCAATCCATGAAAATGTTACATGAATTAAGTTGAACTTAATAGTGGGGAAATAGAAAAGGTCTTGCTGAGTACCATTTGAATTTAAAATTGAGAATCTAATTTATTCATTCTCATGAGAAATATACGTGATTGGATGTATTACACGTTGAGCTGGAATTATATTGAAATATTCGTTGAGCTGGAATATATTAGATAACTGGAACCAATTATTATAATTGAATTAATACCAAACAGTAGACGGAAAAAACATAGCACACTAGCCTAGTGGTTAATTCCAGTTATTTTAGTGGTTAATTCCGGTTAAATTTTAATCGTGATTAATCCCACGAGATCCAATCAGAGAAGCCGTCTTATCAAAAAGGTCTTCTCTGATTGGTTCTCGTGAAATTAATCACGGTTTAAATTTAACCGGCTTTTGTGCAACCAGGCCGTAGGTTGCAAAAATAAGAGAAGAGAGCCCCAAAAATAGATAATAAAGCATATTATAATACAGGTTATAAGATGCAGAAAAGAAATTGAAGCCCCAAAATAGAAAACAAAATAATCATCAACTAGAAAAAGTCATAAAACCAAAAAAACACTCAATGTATCAAGATGAGAATTACCTTACATGCTTCCTAAGCTATGAGTTTTTATTTTTCGATTCCAATTCTCATAATACCTAAGAAAATAATAACAGAACACAATAAAAAATATTATAAATCATAAATAATCGCAATTAAATTTTATAAGGATTCTAAATTATAAGAAAATATCATTCATATTATTAAAATACAATTTGTATTCTTGTTTTATTATTTTATTATTTTAAAGGGTACTATAATTTATTTTATAAATACAAGAAAGTAGCCCTTAATTCATACATTTTAAGAAAATATAAATTTGCTACAATATCGATGATAATTCCTTAATAATTTGAAATACCTCTCTATAGTGAGGTCCACGTTATAATGGCAGTGGAGAAAGATAGGAGAACAACGTTGCCGATCCTCTGTCCTGTCAATGCCTTCTATAGACGGTAGCTGATACAGGTTTATTAATGCAATATTAATTGTTCATTCTCGTTTAAAATAATCAATTATATTTCCATAATTAAGATGAAATATTTTGTTAATTAATTATTAATTCTACATTGTTAGATCAAGACGATCTGGCAACAGAGTAAAGCGAGAAAGAGATAGCGCTATCCGCTGTGTTGAATGATGTACAAGGATAGCAAAACCATTGTTAATCAAACACTGCCATTACAACGTGGACCTCACTATAATAACATTACAAAATATTTTAATATGTGATAAATATTTAATACTAAGAAGACTGGTCATCTGCTAGTTGTACAATGAATGGAGTTGGATGAATCAATCGATCAGTGAATGAATCAATGAATCGATCAATGAATGAATCATCAATGAATCAATGAATGAATGGACTTGAATGAATGAGTCAATAATTACCGAGTAGAGGAGGAAGCCAGTTGACATTGGCCTCGGTGTGTGAGTCTAGGAATATCAGCACTTTTCCCCACGGCCTGTTTAGC
This sequence comes from Nilaparvata lugens, assembly GCF_014356525.2. Lineage (NCBI taxonomy): Eukaryota > Metazoa > Arthropoda > Insecta > Hemiptera > Delphacidae > Nilaparvata > Nilaparvata lugens. Next base: position 3,711,225 of record NC_052515.1, read on the forward strand.
ACCAGCCAGCCTGGCGCGAATCAGCCCCACACGCTTCGCCAGCCTGATCACGCGTACTTTCGGCAAATGTGTGGATACGTAGTCGTCTAGCGGCTTTTTACAAATATCTACAACACACAAACAATAAATAAATACAAATTTATTAGCAATATAAATAAGATTGATTAGTATTTGAATAAATGCAATACCTCATTAACCTTCCGGCAGTCGCGCTGTTGTAAAAAGTACAACAGTGTCCGTTTTTTTGCTGCACAGAACTATTGAATGGGGTGGTGTCAGTGAATGAGTCACCTATGCATTCCAAAACTTTCCCCCATCACTCCACTGAGTTACAGTATCAACCGAGCTGCAGTATCAACTGAGTTGCAGTATCAACCGAGCAATGGTTCAGTCTTTAGGTGCCATTTATTCGCGACAGTGTATAAGTCACATTTTGCATAAGATAGGGAAAGACTGTATACGGGGACTGTAAACGAACCAATAACACAGAATTGATAGCTTTGCTTGGTGTACCTTATTGGGCTACGAAATCGTAATCATACAAATGTTCATAGGCGTAAAATAATCCAAGAAGATGGAAAAAATCATTATACAATTAATTAATATGTTTTGAAAATAAACAGAGTATATAAAACTTGGAAAATTGAATGCTGTACAAAATAGAACACGCGACTGCTTGTGTGATTGAGTAGAGCGCGACTACCGGAAGGTTAATTTACCTGACTGGCAATTAGGAGGTACCGGGTTCGATTCCCAGGATGGCAAATATTTTTTGGATAGTAGCTCTCATAGAATTTCCATCTAGCTGTTAACTGGGATGATTTACAGCATTTAATTTGGATTTTCGTTTAATAATAATTATTCACCAATTAGCATTTGAATAAATGCAATATTTCTCATTAATTAGCCAGTCTGCCTGGCCGCTATGGCTTCGTACGAAGTATTATCTCTAAACAGACTAATCGTGTGAAATGAAGGCCAATGCATTTTAATTACCTTTAGTGCTGCAGTCGTCGACTAAGATGATCTCCTTAATGAGATGAGCCGGTGATCGGTTGAGAACACTAATGGCAGTTCTTAACAGCGTGCTAAGATGCTCATTATGAAAAGGAACTATAACGCTTACTGACGGCAGATCGGCCAGGTATTTTCGTTTCTTACATCTGAAAAATGAAAATTCGTTATTGAAGTAACAACAATTTCTACAAAAAGATTGGTGTAAAACATTGATCCACCAATGGCCCGTTTTATATAGGAATAAGAATATTCAATTCACTATTATATGGGAATGAAAATATTCAATTCACTTCCATCTCTCATTAAGAGAAATTAAGGGCTTGAAGGAGTTAAAAAAACATTCCGGAAATTCCTTATTGTATTGTGTCCTTACAGATTAGCAGACTTCCTTGTTGGTTGATGTATGATTAATGTATGTTATGTAAAATCTGTTGTGTTCTATTGTCTGTTGTGTTGAAAGATGAAGGGTATTAGTAATATATTAGACTTACAATATTATATTACACTTTGACGTGTCATATATTGCGGGAGCGTTGCTCCTTTCATTCAGTTTCATAAGACGAAAAAGTAAAGTAATGCAAAATCAGTTGTTTGGGTAGGCTATTTTCGTTTTTACATCTGAAAAATCAAAATTCGTCATTGAATTAACAACACTTTCTACAAAAATATTGGAGTTAGGGGCTACCAATGCATAAAAAATTAGTTGTTTGAAACATCTTCAAATCTGAACTACCTCAAATTAATTAAATTTTGAATTTACAGAGGATGGCTATAGGCCGATTTCTATTTCCACTAATCAATTCTGTATATTAATGATAAGAACTTGAACTGGTCAATATCAAGTTGATACTTGTGAAGATTTACTTCAAATCAAATCAAATCAAAATTTTTGTTTATTTCCATGAAATATACAGCATGATATTAAATAATAAACATGAACATTCTACTTTATTGGAAATGAAAATCACCACCAGCAAAAGTATAACTTGCTCGCTGGTAGGAGTCTATCCTAGTACTAATTTTTACAATAATAAATTGATTTTTGTGTAGTTGAGAAGTTGATATTGTGGTAATTATCCATATTGAATAAAAAGTCTAAGAAATTGTCAAAAACCACAGATTTATTGATACTTAGAAAGACCGGTTTCGGTTATTACACCATTGTCAATCTCTGATAAACTCAGAGTTTTAAATTGTCAAAAACCACAGATTTAAGTATCAATAAATCTGTGGTTTTTGACAATTTCTTAGTCTTTTTCATTCAAAATAAATTGATTGTTTTTGAAGAGATATTGTGGTATTTCTACATAATGAATAAATGAGACACAGATTTTGTCAATACCATTTATACCACTTAAGCCGTATTTCAAAAATAAAGTGGTATTGACAACATCTGTTTCTCATTTATTCGATAGTAAATATTAAATATTAAGCGCAAGAAAATAATAACTTACCGTACTTACTTGAGTTGGGGTATGATCACATTGGATGCGTGTATGTGCTAGGGCACGTCAGATCACGCATGAGCCAAGAAACAAAATCTGGAAAGTGCCATTGAAACACGTTGTGACTTGCATGTAGCTGCTCACACTGAACGCAACCAGCAAGTGCACGCGTTCAGTGTGAATGTTCCTATTGCTCTTTCCAGATTTAGTTCCTAATCTGCGCGCTTGTCCATGCATAACCTAGCGTGCACTTGCACATATGCTCATTCAATTTGATCCTATACTATTAAACGAGCAACTTCTGTTTATATGTTTGGATGTTTAGATGTTTATATGTTTGTATTCCAGCGGATCTCGAAAACGGCTCTAACAATTCTTACGAAATTCAGGACATAGTTGGTTTATAATATGAAGATTTTATTTATTTATTTCATTGACAATTACAAATCATAATTATAATAAATATAATATGATTGGGAGAAGACAACAGGCATAGCCCAAAACTGTCTTCTCCCAAATTTTTACAAATAAAAGTTTCAAAAAAGAATAAGATTTCACTTTCACTTCAAAAAGTCCAATTTCCACTTCAAAACTAATGACTAAACTAAAAATTTTGATTTTTAAAAACTGATTAAAAACAAAAATATTTCACTCAAATCTCTACAAATTGGAATTTTTTGAGAAAAATTGCAAAATTTTGAGCCAGAAAAGAAACACAACTTCACTATTGCACTAGGTCTTATCCCTGAGAAAACTCGCTGAAGGACATTAAAAGGATAATTATTATTCATCCTTGGAAACACAGATGATAATAATTTATTATTTCGTCGTCTGTTGGTGATGGAAGTGAGTGAGCGAGTTCATGTGTGTGGGATTCTGTTAAAATTATGACTCAGCTGTCGAAAAAATCATTCAATCAGGTACTTAGTGCCGGTTGCAAAAAAGCCGGGTTATTTTCAATCCCGATTAATTACAGTAGATCCATCTTTTTGAAATGTTCTTCTCTGATTTGGTTCACGTGAAGTTAATGAGGATTGAAATTTAACCGCTTTTTTGCAATTGGGGCTTTGTGAGGGAAATTTTGCGTTCCTCTGGGAATTAATCTCAATTTACTGTGATTAGATAGAACATTTCTGTATGAATGTTATTATAATTTCTCCTTTCGTAATATTTTTTTTATGCTTTTGTACTACAGAGCGAAGCTCGGTCCCCGATATTTATATTTTAAGCCATGATTATATTCAGACGAGGTGGGACCTTTCAGCAAGTGGCTCCCCACGAAAAAAAGCCATACGAATTTAATTTGTAAATATTAATATTGTGCTGTATATCAATTGTGGTAACTTTCTGGTGACAGTTTCATGCACAGCACCTGTAAATATAGTTTCCTCAAATATTATGATAGAGAATACGATAAATATTTAAACTTATATTAGAATGTACAACTTATTAAAGCTGTCCACATCGTTAGTAAAAAGCTTATATCTATTAATCATAAAATTTAGTCTAATAATAATATTCGTATGGCTTTTATTGGTGGGGAGTTCCTGGTGGAAGTTCCATCTCGCCTGAATATATATCATTTAAGCCATCAATGGGCCTTACGACTTTCATACTTCAGCCGGGACCGACAGTTTAACGTGCCCATCCGATAACAAGGGAGTGACCATTTCAAAAACTTTTGGTAATTTGCGGGTTTGAACCGGGGATCTTTAGGCTACTATGCAAGCACTCTATCCACTAGACCACGGATCATTCCAATGTATTTATTTAATGAATAATATACTGTACTTACTCTTCATGCCTTATATCGGGTACTGAACGGTTCAATGCGATGTGATCACTGAGCAAAGCATTGAATCCATTTGCTTTGAAGAGTTTCTCTTTGTTGGAGCGTACAAAATTTGAAGGCAGCTTAGCAGGAACTCCATTTTCCCCGTTTCCTGTAAAATTTGATACAGAATTTGTAAAGTTCTGATAAGGCTCTAAGTAGAGCTTATTTATTTTCTACATTAAAACGATTTTTTCTATTAGAGCCGTTTGCACAGCCAAGGCTTAAACTGAATTCAATCAGCTGGTGGCTTAAACTAAAAATGAAACTCATTATAATGAACGAGACTTGATATGGATTTAATCCAGTTTAAGATGAAATTTAGTTTAAACTGATACAGTGCAAACGACCCTTAGTATTATTAATGTTTTTATGTCTAAAATTTCTACATCATAGTTTATTGATTTTCTTTTTTAAATTTGTGTAGCCTATATAAATGTTGTTTTCATGAACTTCTAATGACTCTCAAGATGTATCTTTATTAATTTTTTTCTTTTTGGCATGAAATCTTAAACAATAGAAAAATTAGTGGCATCCCGACACATATTCATATACAGTGGGCCACATTTTCTTAGATCAGCAAATAATCAATCAATTGTATTAATAATTTGTAAATAATTGTAGCTTATATGCTTTTCGTAATTATGTCTATATTTTGAATAAACTCCTCTGGTCGTGTTATACCCTCGACCAGAGATGTTTAAAGCTATAAAACACTATACTGTACAGAAAATTTTATAAAGTGGCTTACCGTAATGTTTTCATAATAAACAATTTTGAATAATGAACTTTTGACAATTTTAGTCAAGTGTTAACTATCTAGTGTTTGAGTTAAGTTTACGACGCGATCATTCCTGTAATGCTTATGGGCATTTATCAAGAGATTGGGAATTGTAAAACCTCTATCAAAACTGTATTTAGAATAAAAGGGTGTTAGTAAAATCTAGCTACAGTACTGATTTCAGTCGACATCAATATAGATTGATCTTACTTCAGTGAAGTAAGTAAGTAGGAAGTAGGTTTAAATCTTTTTAAGTTTTACTTATTTAGTATCAACTTGATTGAACTTCAGTTCAAGTTCTTACTTGTACTGCCTTATCAGACTGCTCAACAAAAGTCAAGTAGGTCTACTATGTTAAGTTTCAATGCTGCAAGTAAATATTAAATGAAAAAATTGAAGGGATAGACACTTCTTGAAGTGTAAATGATGAAAAAACAAAAATAATACATGATTTTGGAGAAAATACAGAATGATTACAAACCTTTTCTTTTACTCTCCTCTTCCATTCGTTTATAATCATGCCAGTCAATCCGATGTTTACCAGAAATGTGAATTTCGTTCTCTGTATCACTGATTCGAAATTGTTCAGGTGCAACAGGCATGATAGCCCTCCCATTCCTGAAATTTTTCGATCCTGCGCGAGGATGCCTGACATAGTTGAAAATAATTACAGTAGTAAATATTGTGCATAACACTAAGAGCAGGTACTTCACTACGCCTTTCAGACTTCTTTTCATTTTGCTACATTGATAAGATTAGAATAATTCACTAACACAATCTTCACTACACGTCATTTGAAGGTTATAAGTGGATATTGCCCAATTCATGGAATGAGGAAATCAGTTGCGAACTCACAAACTTGCTAAATGTAAATTAGTGGTCATGGTCTAGTGATTTTTGGAATAGAATTCAAATTAATTAAACAACAGATAATAGAACACCCGTATTCTGACATAATTACAGTACCAATACCAAACATGAAAACAAAATTCTACTCTGCGAATGCGGGCTGCTGGGAAAATAATTGATAATGCTATCGATTATAAACTATCGACTTATATGTTATATCGAATATCCATGAGTTCGATAGTAGGAGTCTGGCGCTTAATTCAAATTTAATCTGATTAGATTAAGGGCTTTAATTAGAACGTTTGGACTTATTTGATATTGAAATAATTCCAATACAATTTTTAACCAGATGAAATAAAAAGTTAAGTATCATAATGGATAAATTGAATTAATAGATAGGAATATTGAATATACTGACAATATTTTGGCATTACAAAATTTTTAAGGGCCATAATGTAGCTTCTAGAGTTAAATAATATATTATTATTTATTTAAAATTGTTCTACCATTCAGGGGATATCACCATTTAAAATTTTCAAGTTCCAAGTATTGCAGCTTCAAAACTCACTCTGCATAGAAGCTAGGAGGGACGCAAAATTTGGCATCGACATTTTTTCAGATCAAGGTCTATTAATGATGCAAATTTCAGGCAAATCTGACTCCATAATTTATAAGAATTCTTAACGGATGGTCGGATTTGGTTGATTTTGGTAACAAATAATGATAGATCATGAAGAGATAAATAACTTGGGCACATGATAAAATTGAAAATGCACACATGGATTCAGGAAATAAGTTAAAGCCTTTTTTGTGAAAATTTAAGAATCAAAAAATGGTGAAACTTGGCATACTCCTTAATACGAGGAAAAAAAACCTGCAATCAGATTTTAAAAGTTCGCTACCGGTCAGGAAATATTGTAATTTGAAAATGTCTTGTTAGCTTTCATACTCTGTAGAGAGGATCACCAAATTTCGCTCAGACATTTCTCTGACCCAGCTCTATCTGTGACACAAATTTCGCCAAATGTGAGAAACTTTTGGTTTTTAATTTGTAAGCACGATGTGCCTTCACCAATTATGTAAGGGGGGAAGAACTATGATAACGAAAGAGAACAGAATAACTAGAACTTTAATGAGTCTTCAACATATTTACATTTAAACAAAACAAAATTAATTTTATTATTAAAACATTATTGATATGAATTAATGGGGAAAACACTCGCTTGCTGCTAATGATGATTCAATCTTTGTGGTTATGAAAAATAAGAACAATGATTTTATCCAGTAGTCACCTACCTTTTGAATATGGCTTCCCCCTTTGGCATCCACTGGTTTAATCGCGACTTTACAGTTAGTATTTTAAAAGAACAAAAATTAACTGAACCAATGAATAGGCTCAGAACCCGTCTCCCCTAACAATACAATTATTTTTAAACTGCCCGATCTGTGACAGAATAACTTTAGTATTATAAGACGAAACGAAATCTAGTAGCCTTTTTCACTGGATCAGCCGAACTTTACTCACAGTCCTAACGAACGAGCTCTGCCCAAAAATTAACTGAACCAATGAATAGGCTCAGAACCCGTCTCCCCTAACAATACAATTATTTTTAAACTGCCCGATCTGTGACAGAATAACTGTATTATAAGACAGACTAGACGAAATCTAGTAGCCTTTTTCACTGGATCAGCCGGACTTTACTCACAGTCCTAACGAACGAGCTCTGCCCAAAAGTTAAATTTTGGGTATTAATATAAACTCAATCAATGCCAAACATGAAAGCCATTTCAAGTACATATTTTTATCTGTCGCACAAGCGGCACGTTTGTTATTAGAAACAAAAGAGAAGCTACGTTAATATTGACAACAAATGAAATAAACAATCTTTCTGTCGATGACAAAGATTGTTCAAAGACAAAAACACTGTTCATTGAACTTTTTTAATTTGAAAACTCTAAAATTCTGATCAATATGAGATAAATATATGATTCATATATATGTCCCATATGACCAGGTGACAAATTTACTTTAGAATTTAGGATAGGAAAATAAAACTCCCAACTTGGCTCTTTGTATTTTATTTACAAAATTTGGTTAACTGACGTACAATAGGAGAATGTATATATTTTATTCATAAATATTCAGTGATAATACAACCATATTTCTATAAAATAAAAGACGATAAAGACTTATATCGTGATGTATAACAATTATTATGATGTGATGGTTATAACGAGTCAAAGCAATAAATTAGTCCGATCAAAAACCAAATCCTTAAATTGTCAATCGTGAGATCACTTCAAACTGAAAGCATTCATAATGAAAACATCAATATTCTTCCCATTCCACTAATGTTGACAGTCTCACTATAGTAAAATTACCCACTAGTGTACTGAAAACTATAATGATATTCACTTGAATCTGACAGTATTGGTGGAATGAGAATCAGTCATGTTTTTGATGAGGCTTCCTGAAATATTGTGAATCGCACACTATCAATCGGGTTGCACAAAGGTCTGTTAACTTTTAATCCCGTTTAAATGTCACGAGAACCAATCAGAGAAGCCTTCTTCCCAAAAAACCTTTATTGGTTCTCTTGGAATTTAATCATGATTAAAATTTAACAGGCTTTTGTGCAACCAGGTCTATGTATGTATTATTTGTATGAATCCTCCCTTAGCTTGTGCGTAGGTAACGATTAAATGTATGTATTTGTAAATGTAATTAATACATGTTTCTGTTTAATACATGTTTAATTAATACATGTTTATGTTTCTCAATATTTATTCGAGTTAGTTATTATGATTTTAAACCTTGAATTATATGTATTCAAATACATGTCGCTTCCGATGAAAACAAGCATTGAATTAAAAATATAAATTCAAATATCGAGTCCAAATACAAATCCATATTTATCTATTCATTCAATGAAACACATATTGAATTCGATGAGTTCAAATACGAAATTCTCTGAGTCCAAATATTAAATCTATGGGACTAATTCACAGATAATAACTACTTGTTGTAGAATATTAGACATGATACAAAGAATGGCTAGATGAAAGTTATCGTTCATAAAGATTCAACAATCAAGTTTTAATATTATTCCTCTCAAAACAATTCAATATTTTTCAATATTCCTCTCACGATCCTGTTAAATCCTTTCAAAAGTCTTTGCGTCCCAAATTCAAAAGATAGATTGCACTGTGTTAACACAAACATTGACAGATAGGGACATAGCACAGCTATTAACTTGTTAATAATACTTATTAAAGTGAGTTTACATTATTTATTTCCTATCCATCGAGATTCTAATACTAGAACAAACATCATACAATGAGTGCATACACAACAGCAATTATATTGTTTTGCAATTTTTTCGTAAAAAAAACAAAGAAACAAATCTTGAAAATTGAAAAATGGCTTTGAACATTATTAAAATTCAACACAACCACTTTGTATTGAACATAACAATCAATATTCAAATTAAAAAATTGCTTTTTCACTTCAGTGGAAAAATACAATGTAAAATTGATAATTTTTCACTGATGAAATATTTTTAGATACTGATTTTTTCAGTCAGATTTTCAGATATTTTTTCACTTGATAAGTGGTAAATAACATAAGCTTTTTCAAGCTTTAAACTTCTTCACATTGCAAAACAAAATTTGCAATTGTGTATCCACACTAGAAAGTGGTTTAGACAGTTGGTTCAAGAGACAAGTTAACATTTTGAGACGGATGAGTGGACCTACAGCTTTAAGTGGGTTCCGAACCACAGGGAAATCATCTCACTAAAATGAAAACACTAGAATATTGTATAACATCACGAATTTAGATTAATTCGTCTATTTATTAGTATAATAAATTCGTGATATTAGACAATATTCAAGCGTTTTCATTATGGATAACTATCACGTATCACCACACATGATACAGTATCATCTCAACTTGATGCACAACACCAAAATTTGATACAAAACTTCCAAAATTTGAATGAATTCTACAAACCTTGGGGTATCTTCTTATACTATCTTTTCTCTATGGTATCACCACACATGATACAGTATCAACAAAATAGTGTCATCTCAACAGTATCATCTCAACTTGATACAGTATCATCTCAACTTGATACAGTATCATCTCAACTTGATACAGTATCATCTCAACTTGATACAGTATCATCTCAACTTGATACAGTATCATCTCAACTTGATACAGTATCATCTCAACTTGATACACAACACCAACATTTGATACAAAACTTCCAAAATTTGAATGATTTCTACAAACCATGGGGTATCTTCTTATGCTATCTTTTTCTATGGTATCACTATTTCATTCTCGCCTAATGAAGTAGTATCAACATCTCACTAAAGCTTGAAAGCCTCTTGAAACAACTGTATCAACCGTATTCCAACAACCTTAATCAATTTTAAACGACTCTGACACTTATTACAACACTTATATCTATTTCTGACGAATCTAACAAACGCCTATAGTATATTGCACTACACACACACACACTCAATGTGTTGCTGTTGAAGCGTTAATATATATAGTCACACAGTCTTTGAGAAGTAACAGATTTAGAACTAGATATATTTATCAATACACAGTATTTACAGTAGGGGTGAGATCATTGAGCTAAATACATCTGGAGGTAATATTAGGTATAATTAACTTTCTGGTTAGGGCTACTCATATTTTTCGATGGTACTTGGATTTTATATTTTTATTTCTAGATGATCTGGAGGTAACACTGGTCATAGTGAGGTACACGTTAAAGTGCGTACAGATAAACGCGCCGCGAACATGAGCAATTCACTTTTAATCAGCTGATTCCAAGCTTTTTATATCTGTATCTTACCGTTTCTGTAAAAATACAGATATAGTCAGCTGATTAAAAGTGAATTGCTCATGTTCGCGGCGCATATATATGTAAGCACCTTTAAGGACTTAGAGTTAATGGCAGAATACTTCCAGCAGTGGTTCTTGAAGCCAAACCCGTCCAAAACTGTCTCAACAATATTCCATCTTAGTAACCAGCATGCAAAAAAGACAATTAATCTCAGGTTATGTGGCAAAAGAATATCTCATCAGGAAGCTCCCCGTTACCTAGGAGTCAGACTTGATAGATCCCTCACATATCGACAACATCTGCAGGGGTTGAGAGATAAACTGAAGACAAGGCTAAATATCATCAGCAAACTTGCGGGAACAACCTGGGGTTGTGACATGAATGCCCTTCGAGCATCAAGTCTCGCACTTCTGTACAGTACAGGGGAGTACTGCTCTTCTGTCTGGGCTCGCAGCAGACATGTTGAGAAAATTGATACAGTTTTCAATGAAACTATGAGGAAGATTAGTGGGACATTGAGACCAACAGAGACTGAGTGGTTGCCTGTGCTTAGTAACATCATGCCTCCAGATCTCAGAAGGTTCGAGAAGAAGAACAAGTTCATTTCCCAGTTACAACACATTCATGAGGATCTCCCAGTCTCTAGAGATTTGGCTAACCCTCCACCAAGGCGCCTCAAGTCAAGAAGATACTTGAGACTTGATGAGCAGGAGGAAATTAGAAGTGCAAGGGAGTTATGGAGACTGAGATGGTTGCAGGGAGAGGTCAGGAACAAAGGCCTTGTGGATGACCCTAATAACATTGTTCCTGGCACCCAGCTGAGACGTAGAGAGTGGTGTGGCCTTAACCGGTTCAGGACGCAGGTGGGAAGGTGTGCTGAGCTGATGACAGCATGGGGATACACATCTGATCCTCTGTGCCAATGTGGACAAATCCAATCAATGAACCACCTAATATCTGAGTGTCCACAACACTCCTATCATGGAGGGCTGTCGGCCCTCCATGATGCTGGAGAAGATGCGTGTCAGTGGCTCCAGAACATTCCAAATTCTATTGGTATTTGAAATATTAAGTGTAAAATTATGTTTTTTTCTAATTTTGGCCTATGTATGCATATGCATATATATATATATATATATATATATATATATATATATATTATATATATATATAGGTGCGTACAGACTTTCGCTCTGCTCCGCAACCGAACGTCACTCCAGCAGAGCGATTGATGATCGACCGGGGAGCAACAGTGATTCGACCGGGGAACGCGAGAAGATCTAACATCTTCCGTAACGTTCATGATGGGTGCGGAAGCGGAGCGACTGTGGTTCGATGGAGGAACGAGGGCGGAGCGTGTTCGGTGCGGGTTGGAAGCGCGTATATATATACGCAGCTTTAGAATGGCATTGGAGGAAGATAGTAATAAAGCAACGTTGCTGATACAGGTACCGGTTTTATCTGATGTAATACAAAGGATCAACTCACACTTACGCGACTCAGGTCGAGAAGAGACTCGACTCTAGTCGAGAGCATGTGTTTTCAAATGGTGACGTCGCGCAGACTAGAATCGAATGGTCTGAGTGTCACCATTTGAAAACACATGCTCTCGTCTAGAGTCGAGTTTCTTCTCGACCTGAGTAGCGTAAGTGTGAGTTAAGCCTAACTGTTCATTCATGTTTAAAATAATCAATTATATTTTATTCATCAAGAAAATATATTTTTCAATGATAAATTTTCTTAATTGAGATTGAATATTTTGTGAATTAATTTTATTTTTACATTGTGTACGTTCTGTGTACAGTAAATTGTTCCAGTTCCAATCGTAAATTGTTCCATCACGTGACTAGTGCAAAATGTTCCCATGGAACGCCATTTCAAAATCGTTGGTTCAAGCTTTTGGCGCGCACATATAAAGTTGATTTACACTAAAATGTGTCGTTTATTAGCTGCGTGAATGAAGGAAGGCTGTTTTACAAACCTACCGTCTAGAACTGTTTTACAAACCTACCGTCTAGAAAAGTGTAAATTTCTTTTATTCCATTGCTCCAAAACAAACTATCAGCGCATGCGCAGAGAAGCAAGCAGATTACAATAATCGACCAATGAGAGCTCAGATAGTTGGAACTGTACCAGGTCGGACAATTTACCACACTTCGACTGTGGGGCAGGATTTTGGAACTGGAACAGGTTTCTGGAACAGAATCTGTCAAAATTCCTCCCATGGAACGCGGAACTTTTTACTTGGTAAATTGTGAATCGGACAATTTACCACATTCCATGTACACAGAACGGGCCCATTATGGAACAATCTGGCAAACGGCGGAGCAAGAAAAAGATAGCGCTATCTGCTTTGTCGAATGATAGACAAGGTTAGCAACACCAATGCTAATCAAATACTGCTATTATAACGTGGATCTCACTAAAGTCTATTCAATGTCAAGTGCCACACGAAATATTTTGCATTTTTATAAGCATACTTGACAAAAAGTCAAGTAATCAAAATTAATACGGTATTCTTTTTCAATACATCTTCGTCAATTCATTGGCCGTTTTCACACTCACCGATTGTCGGCCGACACTCAGAATTGTCCTCTAATAATAATAATATCGAGTCACCTGGCTGGCTCAAGTCTGGTGTCAGAGTTTTCAGGTCGCAACTGATCAATTTCAGGGCCTCTGACTGCTTTTTAGACAGCCGGGACCGACGGTTTGATGACAATAATTGTCCTCTGATTGGCTGAGAATCAGCTGTTGGTGAGGATTATCCACACCGAGAACATTTCCGAAAATCGGAAATTTTGAACGATAGACAAGAATAGCAACACCAAAGTTAATCAGATACTGCCATTATAACGTGGACCTCACTATAGCGTCATCTCCTGTTGTTGTTTCGGCTCTATGGAACCAGTAATGAACCACTTTAGTCACAACAAGTATCACCTCCTGTTGTTTTAGCTCTATGGAACCATTAATGGACCACTGTAGCCTCAACAAGTATCACCTCCTGTATTTTTAGCTCTATGAAACCATTAATGGACCACTGTAGCATCAACAAGTGTCACCTCCTGTATTTGTAGCTCTATGGAACAATTAATGACCACTGTAGCCTCAACAAGTATCACCTCCTGTAGTTTTAGCTCTATGGAACCATAATGGACCACTGTAGCCTCAACAAGTATCACCTCCTGTTGTTTTAGCTCTATGGAACCATTAATGAACCACTCTAGCCTCAACAAGTATCACCTCCGGTAGTTTTTCTAGCTCTATGGAACCATTAATGGACCACTGTAGCATCAACAAGTGTCACCTCCTGTATTTGTAGCTCTATGGAACATTAATGACCACTGTAGCCTCAACAAGTATCACCTCCGGTAGTTTTTCTAGCTCTATGGAACCATTAATGAACCACTGTAGCCTCAACAAGTATCACCTGTAGTTTTAGCTCTATGGAACCATTAATGAACACTGTAGCCTCAACAAGTATCACCTCCTGTTGTTTTAGCTCTATGGAACCATTAATGACCACTGCAGCCTCAACAAGTATCACCTCCTGTTGTTTTAGCTCTATGGAACCATAGCTACACTGTAGCCTCAACAAGTGTTACCTCCAGTAGTTGTTTAGCTCAATGGTTAGCCTGTGACGTGCGGTGGGTTTAATAGAAGAATAGGAGACGCTCCTGAGCTGAACCAGACAGAAGACGCCATCCACGTTTTATGTTCAGGTACTGGAATATGGCTCGGATACAGATGAGGATGCCTGAAAAACAAGTCAGAATATCAATAATCAACTCCCACTTCACTAAAATCACATATTATTATTAGCGTATGGCACATATAATATATAGACGCACACAAACACATAGGTAGTCAAAGAGAAATCGGTTAATAAAATATTGTAAATATATTAAATTTTGATGTCGAGGTTGTCAATGTAGTGTAGTGATTGTGGAGAAGCCGAGATAAAATCATTTAAATCACCTTGGTAGGCACGTATATTACAATTATTTCTGATGATGTGCTTCATCGTCTGTCTAGCCTCTCCACAATCACAAACAGGGGAAGGTAAACTGCCAAAGGTAACTCCAAAAAGCTCCTTGTGTATATTTTCGGATGCAATACGTTGCTTTTGAGAAGATACAAAAGAGCTTCTGTTGCTTATGGAAAGATACATTAAAGCACAGAATATACAGAATGAAAACTTGTAATCAATCGCCTATCTAACCAATGCTTTTTACATGACGCCAATACTAAACACGTCACGTGACCTTGGGAAGTTCCAATCCTGGTCTTCTGATTGGCTCGTAGCAGTGAACGAGATCAATTGATCCGGATCATTGAAGTGATCCGAACCTACCATCAATACTATTACAATTTCCTTACAAGATGGCGGATTTTAGCGTCAGGGTACTAGCCAAGTTTCCGTACTGTATGTATACTGTGATTAAAGCTCTTTGTATATCTTTTCGGATGCAACACGTTGCTTTTGAGAAGATACGAAAGAGCTTCTGTTGCTTATGGAAAGATACATTAAAGCTCTTTGTATCTTTTCGTATGCAACACGTTGCTTTTTAGAAGATACAAAAGAGCCTCTGGTGCTTATGGAAAGATACACTGAAGCTCCTTGTGTATCTTTTCGGATGCAACACGTTGCTTTTGAGAAGATACAAAAGAGTATCTGTTGATTAAGGGAAGATACATTTTCAAAGATGTTGGATGTTTGTGAACGGGTAGTATTTGTAGTCTAGTGATCCTTTGCCGATAGGCAAAGCTACAGGACTCGTACTGTTGTCTAAGTATAATTTACACTGACCGAAAGTCATGATCAGCCACCAGAGCCAGCTGTTCTCGTGCGAGGCGAGCTCGGTCGAGTGTTTGACGATGAGTGTCCACTTGGCGAGCGATAGCCCAAAGCCGGACAGTGCGCCGTAGCGGGCCGCCACAGTGTGACAGAAACACATCAGAAGCAGGAACCCGATCCAGTTGAACAGGAATGCCACTGAAAGTCAAACAAAAAGTTATTTATTGAAAAATAATTACAAAGCACATCAGCATCAAGACACAAACAATCAATTATCATTTGATCGCTCAGCAACAGGAAAACTATCCAGTTATACAGGAATGCCACTGAAAGTCGAATGAAAATAATTTATTTCAAATTAAGGGTTGGTTTCCGAGCTCGGGATTAAGCTAATTCCTAGACTTTAAACAGCTGGAGTCAGAAAAGTGGCTTTCCAAAACAGGGCGTAGTCGTAGTCATTGTCATAGTCACGTTTGAATTAAATTTCGAAAAACTAGAAAACTGAACACAAAATAAAATAAAGAGAAAATAGTGTAAAGTTTCAGCTATTTTGAATTATTTAGGAATGTCTAATGTCGTCCAGAAAAAACGTTTCCAATTATAGAAATGAGAAAATAAAAACTACAACTACTGTTATAAAAGCTGCGACTACGTCCCGTTTCGGAAAGCCAATTTTCTGACTCCAGCTGTTCAAAGTCTAGGACTAAGTTAAATCCCGAGCTCGGAAACCTAGCCCGAGCCCTAAGTATTAATAACTGGGTTAAAGAAATGAGACGGGGCCGCCGAAAACAGTGGATGGTCAGGTAGAAGTTCTCGTGACCCTTCAGTGGTCACCTATTGTTATTGAATTTCGGCATTTTCGTGGTCTATTGTCAAGGATTCCACTCCGAGCAATATATTGGTGGACCAGTGTGGTTACTTCAAGGAATTTTCAGCTGTAAACCAGTGGTAGCATACAGTGATTGGATAAACATACACATTACTATCGATGACAAGTGCAAATTTCGTCAAACGTACGAGGTATGTAAAAACCACATCGATTTTTGGACTTACATTTGTTTGCCGTCCTTATAAATTCTACGTGATTGAATGGGACTTGACAAACACATGATACACATCATATGTTTGCCAAGTTGTGTTCAATCTAATAGAATTTGAAAGGACGCCAAAAAGTCGTAGGCTCAATAAGTATTGAATTGTATGTAACTCAAGTTAGTCTGTATACAGCTTGTGAGCAAGTTGAGTTTCATCAAATGAACCATTGGGAATAATACAATAATTGAATATCAAGTACTAGATCACATTCAATAATTGCAGAAAATAAAAGTAACAGATGAAAGGTGAAAAATAATAGATAAGTTGGTGCCACCAGCTAGAATTGCCTTCAAAAAAGCACACAGGGCCACTAATGAGAGTAATGAAGCGGAAACAGAGGACAATAAAGTTTGCTAGTCGAGAGTTAGAGGATGCACCTTTTTGGAACAATAGTCCAGTGCACAGGTAGCGCGGCCCCCTCTCCTTTATTTTACCCTTAATCACTAGAACTAGTAGTTCTGTGAACAGTAGACTTCACGCAGTATTCTCATCCACAAGTACCTAATTGAAACTATAGACCTTATGGAAATACAGCAATAGACTGGCTTCTCCACACATCTGTGTAATCACTTGTCAGCTGATTTATGATGAATAATTCTATAGTCTGATTTTTACTCTAATATTGGCGTATGAAGGAGGCTCCTTTTTCCTTTTATATTATCCTTGAAATGCAAAATTTCAAAAAACCTTGTACATACGTCGACGCGCAACTATAAGAGGAACATACCTGTGAAATTTCATGAAAATCTATTACCGCGTTTCGCCGTAAATGCGCAATATATAAACATTTAAACATTAAGAGAAATGCCAAACCGTCGACTTGAATCTTAGACCTCACCTCGTTCGGTCAATTAAGTATCAGCAACAGAAAGTCGATCCGATGAACAGTAAAGCCACAGCAAGTCAAAAATTTATTTTTAATTAATTATGAATCAAATCAGCAACATGAAGCCAATCCAGTTAAACATGAATGCAACTGCAAGTCGAAAATTTTTTCATTTAAAATTGAGTATTAAGCACTATAGTGAGATCCATATTATAATGGCAGTGGATAAAGATTGGAGGACAACGTTGCCGATCCTCTGTCTTGTCAATGCCTTCTACATACGGTAGCTGATACAGGTTTAACGATGTAATATTAACTGTTCATTCTCGTTCAAAATAATAAATTACATTTTATCAAGAAAGAAATTATATTTTTCAATAATTTCATAATGAATTTTCATAATTAAGATGAATTATTTTGTTAATTATAGTCTGTCCAGACTGCCATGAGCCTTGAAAGATTAAGCCGACCCTCGCTCTCCCACGCGCAGGCACACAAGCCGGCCTACCAGCGCCATTGATATACTATGTATAATACGTGGTATACAAGTAGGCAGACCGTCCCTTTACTCACACACACAAAAGGAGACTTCGCTTGTGTGTGTGAGTAGTAGGAGGATCGGCCTAATCCTTCAGAGCTCATGCCTGTTTGGACAGTAGAATTATTAATTCTACATTTTTAAAAGACAATCTGGCAACAGAGCAAAGCGAGAAAAAGATAGCGCTATCCGCTTTGTTGAATGATAGACAAGGATAGCAACACCATTGCTAATCAAACACTGCTATTGTAACGTGGACCTCACTATATTGTGAATTATAATTATCCAATATTTCTATTGGAATTAAGTACTGACCCATGAAAGCAATGCAGAAAATGTAGTCAGTGCCTAGAAGACGGTTCTCAGTGTCCGCTTCCCCTCCCTCGGTGTCAATCGCCAGAAAGGCAAGAGTCTGCTGTCGGTGGTGTCCGTGGTGATGCGGAGGGGGCACCTAGGGGTCACCACAAAACAACCATCAAACATAAAATAAACCATAACAATTATGAAACATATTATTTAGATGCCCGGGTTCGAATCCCGGACCGGGCGAGATATTTTTCTCGAAACAATGCTGTGTTCCGAATGGACATGCTATCTATTTATTGGAAATAGCAAACAATATAATAGTCGGAGAAGGAAAAAAGGCTATTGCCCAAAACTTCTTCTATTTCCTAATTTTGTCTCAAATCTTCCAAATATGTAGGTTAAGTCCATTTCAATTTCTACACTAAATGGTATAAAATTTATTAATTCCTTTTCACAAAAACATGGCAAATTACAATTTAAAAAGTAGGAGCTAAGTTGACCACCAGTATTCTAACCAGTATTCGTGGTCAACTTACAGAAAAAAATAAAATCATCAATCTGAGACTACAAATCAGAAAATGTGGCGTCGATCCCGGCTGCTAGTCGTTAGGTCATGTCAGAGGCCCTGAAATTGTTCAGGTGCGACCTGAAAACTCTGACTCCAGACCTGAGGCATCCAGGTTACTCGATATTATTATTATCATCAACATATTAAACTATTCCAATTACAGATGGAAATTACGGAGATATTGCAATTATTCAAATGCTAATGAATGAATGCAATGAATGAATTATCAAACGAAAATCCAATTACAGCATTTAATTTGGATTTTCGTTTAATAATAATAGTTATTCCAATTACACTTTTGATGTGTTTGCCTCCTTGCTGCCCTGGAAAGAGCTGCGGGGTCGAGGATTGTCTTCCCGGCTTTTCCGTCTATAACCTTTCCTTGACTGGACTATTAGTAATATTGACATGTCACCAGTCATATGAGTAAAACTCAAAAACTTGATGTAATGTGACAATGAATAAATAAATAAATAAACTAATCAGAAATACCGGTTTCAGCTATGTTCAATAGAAGAGGTAAGTGAGTGTCAAAGCGGAGAATCTACAACGCTGTGATTCTATCTTCCTCCACTGTCATTACAGCGAAGACCTCACTATAGTCTGCAAGACTTTATTTCAGTTTTAAAACTTAATTAGGTTTTAATCAATTAGCTATATTCGATAGAAGTCAGTGAGTGTCAAAGAGGAGAATTTACAACGCTGTGATTCTATCTTCCTCCACTGTCATTATAGCGAAGACCTCACTACAGTCTGCAAGACTTTATTTCAGTTTTAAAACTTTGATAACTAGGTTCAATAATTGATTGATGTTTCTTACGGCTGTCAACGGAGAAAGAGGCAACTCTCCCTGAAGTGTTTTCTCTCTCTGCACCTCCTCATAGGAGGGCAACTTGGTGGCCAGATCATAGGGAGGGGGAGCAGAGAAGTCCGGTTTCGGAGGGGGAAGATCTTCTCCCTGAAACAAAATTACAAATGCAATGATAATAAAAGAATATAAATACATAATAAAATGAAATATTAAATACCATCATCAAATAGGGTAAAAATTCTATATATTAGACGTGAAGTCCCTGCAAGGTTCGAGAAACCTGAGCACAGAGGCTCAAAAAACAAAACTAGAAAACATTGTGCCGGTTGCACACAGCCGGTTAAATTTTAACCGTGATTAGTTTTACGAGAACCAATCAGAGAAGGCTTTTTAAAAGACAAAGTTCTCTTCTCTGATTGTTTCTCGTGGAATTAATCACGGTTAAAATTTAACCGGCTTTAGAGCAACCGGGCCATATTATGCTAAAAAAGCAATCTCATCTCTATCTAGCAATAAAATAATCCGACTCATTACAATAACTTTCAACTAGAAACATTATCATTGATAATTCTGAATAAAATCCTCTGGTAGTGTTGTACCCTCAGGCAGAGAAATATTTATTATTATAATTGATCCTATTTAATGGGAACCATAGTCGGCAAGGTATTTTAACCCTCCATTTTTTCCAACACACCACATCTTTTTAGCAATTTGTCTTGTCATATTGTGTCTAACTCAGTGTAACCGCTGTTGTTTTGTTTCATTGTATATTGTTTTTCCAAATTGTATTTTTTGGGTGTTGTGGATAAACTGAATTGAATTACAATAGTTGGTTAGCCGATTTCAGTTGAGAAAAATGAATGGGGGAGGGGGAGAAAAAATTTGAGTTGTATAGATGATTCATTCTGAGACTGAAATCGGTTTGTGACTCAGAGACAACTTTAATAAGTAAATGAGTAAACTCAATTTTACTCAGGCTGGGGGGGGGGAGTTTATGATTCATCAGGGTTTGACACTAAAATGACGATTTGCAGTCTGTGAGTGAATATTTCATCATTTTCACAATTAATATAATCTGCAAGTCGTCATTTTAATGTCAAATCTTGATGGATGATATTTATCTATCAATGAGTAAATAAATAAAATATGAATGAGATAATTAATTCCTTTATTCTTTTTTCTTCATAGAAGACCAGTGAACTGGATAGATGGCGTCATGAATTCACTTTTAAGATGGCAGGTCAGACTATGTTGTCCTCGCGTGCATCAAAGTATTCACTCAAGATTCAAAATTCAAGATTCGTTTATTGTCAGAGCATTAAAAACAATAATGCAAGACATCGTGGTGTAGAATGGGTTATTCTACAGCCACGTCACTTTTTTTATTTTGTAGTCACTTCCTTGCAGATTTCTCACATTTACAGGTAGGACGTTGAACAAGCGAAGGGCAGAAATGGGGAAAGCGTCCTTCTTCTTACTTGTTCTGATGAATGCTTCAAATGAAATAGATGACATGTGTAGGTGAATGTGATGAATTGACAGTGCAAAATAAATCTCACCAATTGCGACGGATGAATTCTATTCATCGGCACAGCAGTGTAACCGATCGGAGGTTCATTTCCGGAAACGATAATTGGATGAACGACAGCTATGTCGTTGACAGCGGCCGATTCTGGAGGCAACATCACAGTCAATGAAGCCGCTTGTTGAAAATTAGGAGCCTCCTGTTGTGAAACCCACAAAAAAGTCTATTAATAAAGAAAAAAAGCTGGAATATAATATTAATATCAATTGGAAATAGTTGTTAAAACTGACAAAACGTTTCAAACAATATTGAAACTTGAGTTTGGAAGTAGAACAATTTTAATAGGTTGGGAAATGTGCGGTATTTTTCCAAATTAAATTAGAAATCACCAAGTTGTGCTATTTTTGGTGTAACAGAAACAACCAAAACGAATAGAAGAATAATTCAATTATAATCAATTGTGGGATATGATATTTTTTATTTTATTTCTAATATATTTTTTGTTGGGAAAAGTGACTGATTGTAAAATCGATACAGTTGGCTTTGACAAGCATTGCTAAAAAACCTAACCTACAAATTCCTAACCCTAAAAATTGTGTTTTCCATTTACATAATATACACTAATATTGAATGTTTAATTAAATTAGTTCAACTTCTGTTCTGTGAAAAAATATCCAAAATGGCTTTAAGTCATTTTGATGAAAGGAGAGGAGTCGTCAAATGTAAAACCTCGTTTGGATCTTGGTGGCAAACCGTTGGAGAAGTTCATATAGCTATAAATATTCCAAAAGAAACAAGAAGTAAAAATGTTCAGATTGTTGTTTCCCCTAAACATTTAAAATGCACTGTTTTAGGAAAAGTTCTTTTAGAGGTAAGTCGTACAAATTATCCACTCGTTCAAGTGTATTTCGATTTAAAAAATAAAGCATTTTGCTGCGGCAAACTTATTTGTTGAATGCTACAACATAGTAAAAGGAATACCTTTTACATTGTGATACTACTTAATCTCTAATGTGCTGTTAATGAACACTGATGCACTCAATTTCTAATGCGTTGTGGGCCTGAACACATAACAAGCAAACTCCGGGCAGCAATCACAACGGTTTTAGCTAGTAATATTATTTATATCTATATTCTTCAAAGGGCCCGGCCACACTGGGAGCCATATATGCCATACTATGGGTATCTATATCCTTCTAATAAACAAATAATTTTAAACAAATAGCCCCCTCTCTTTGTAGCCGCACCATTAGATCAATCTCTATGTGTCTAGACCCTTAATTGCACATACAACTTTTGAAAAGTCAATGAAGAAGGTAAAATGCTAATTCCTTTTGACCATATTAGGGTTGAAATTAGTGAAGCTTAGAGGGTAGAGAGTAGAGCGTAGAGGGTAGCTGAGAGTGTTGTTAAGTAATGCATGTATTGAAATTTATCAGTACATAGTAGAGCGGCGAAGGTAGGGTAGAAGAAAGCAAGAGATTGGATACATTACTTACCTTTTATAGCTGTCTCTTCTCATACACTACCTATGCCGCTCCACTCCTGTTGTTAGTGACCGTAATGTCTAGTCCACACACTCTCCAAGTAGGTAAGCTTGGCCACTCTAGTTTTGTCATCCACACTGTAATGTGACCAGTGCCTATGTGATATATTCGTGGATGCTCGGCTGGTCACTCGCCTTTGCTTGGCTAGTCTTTGCTCGTCTCGACAAAAATCGGAGCAAATGAGAGGGCTGGTAAAGCAACCATCCAAACTCTCGCGCTCATTTGTACGCACTTGGCGAGAGTGTGGATGCGGTATCAGTATGATAACTTAGACTTTATATTTCAATTAATTTAATTTCAAATATTTTTTATTCCTTCAAGTATTTACAGTGAAAAACTCAATATTACGGAATTTCTCCACAAAGACTAAACATCTGCGTGTGGAGTAGAGTTCCATAGACAACACATGCAGTCACTACATAAAATAATTATAATAGAAAAGATAAGCTTCAGATATAATAATGATAATAATGGATTAAATAAAAATTCAAATAATAGTAAAATAAGATATAAAAGGTAAAAGAAAAATATTAACTAAACTTAGGATTGATTTTATTTCTTGTGCAGGCCAATAAATCCCAGGGAATGAAGGAGGCTGTAAGTTTGCGTCATGTATCTATTTTATAATGTGATGAATTGATAGAGGGGAAAAAATCAATATGATAAATCCTTTGATAGTTCTTGCTTTCTGGTAGTTATCAAATATAACGTGAGCGGAGCAGAGCTTCGGCTGCCTCCCAGCCAATGTGATACAGCCATCTGTCCACACCCCTTCGTTAAACGGCTAGACCATACATCTCCGCCTCTCTTATTTCATTCGGCAAGTTTCTATATAAAATGTGAGCCAGGTAAAATGAATTTGACAGTTCTGACCCATGTGTCAGTTGTGTAACATCATAATTATAGTTGGTCCTGTGGCGAGTTTCATACCGGAAATTTAAATTTATTTCACCTAAGATCTGGGATATGCCAGGAAAGCCGTGACGACTAATGCTTTATACCCTTCAGCCTGGCAGTGGGCTCGAATCCCCGCCCGTAGGCATGGACGTTTAATCACCCTCTCACTCTCAATCATCCACTCACAAGCTAATGTGTGCATTATCCGCAATTAAAGAAAATTGCACTAAATCTGGGCACTTTCATATTGACATTTTTAATTCAATGTGAAGGTGTGATCACATTGAATGCGTATATGCAATTGCTGCTCACACTGAACGCAACCTGTACTTTCATGCGTTCAGTGTGAGAGTTCCTATTGCTCTTTTCATAGTTTGTTTCTCATATGCACGCTTGGTCATGCATAACCAAGCGTGCAATTGCACATGTACGGGTTCAATGTGATCACACCCTAAGTTTCAATTGAAAAAGAAACAATGAAACACTGGGTTGTTGTCTAGAAATATTACGAACTTACTGAAAAATTACATACATGTTTCAACACCAATGGTGTCATATTCAGTGTCATGTTTCATTATGGATAAATATCACTACATCTCACCAACTACATTATCTGAAGAAAAAGGCTCAACTCACACTTACGCGACTCAGGTCGAGAAGAGACTCGACTCTAGTCGAGAGCATGTGTTTTCAAATGGTGACACTCAGACCAGTCGATTCTAGTCAAAATTTAATAATGTGCTTCGAGATAAACTCCTCAAACTTCCACTCTATTCCTTGAGTGAAGAGATCAGTCGTTTTATTTGTCTCTTTGACATGCCATCTCGATAGTTTGTGTAAATTTTATGAACGTTTGTGTTTTTCATTTCTTTTGACGAAATCTATCCAGTGTAAAGACTGGTCATGGATGGAAAGAAAATTGAATAGTCTCCGCGACTGTCACCATTTGAAAACACATGCTCTCGACTAGAGTCGAGTCTCTTCTTGACCTGAATCGCGTAAGTGTGAGTTGAACCAAAGAGTGTGTTGTTTTAAATTTAAAATGTGTCACTTGTTCTTATTGATGTTTTACCCTTGCTATAGTTAAGCCTCCAATCTTTCCTAGAAGTAATCTTATATTTTCATTTTCCAGGGCGAATTGTATGAAACTGTTCGCGGAGACGATTTTGTGTGGACGATAGAGGAAAATGAAGACAAATCCAAAGACATTTGCCTCGTGCTTTCCAAAGCAGCATACGAGAAATCTGACAAACTATGTTGGGAATCGTTGATGACCGGCCATAACTATCACCCAGATCTGATGACATTCTCCGAGATGAGAAAACAGATCGATTTGGAACTTTTCCAAATTGAGGTAAGCACTATGATTATCAAATCATAAGCTATCTATAATAAAGGAAAGAATTGGATTATACACGTGCGGGATAGGAAATTCACAAACAGAATAGAAATTTGATCTGGAAGATTAGGAACCGTGATTTACACATATTATGCATCTAACGCGGTTTGCTATTAACACTGGTATTACAGCTATACCCCTCCAGAGATCCCTTACACAAACCAATTTCACATGTTCTGTATCGTAACTTGGCTCGTCACTTCCCACATCACATAGTATTTCAGGACGTCTCGAAATCCTTATTTAAATTGAAATTAATAGTTATTTGTGCAACTAGTGCGCAAAGTGACAGTTTGCTGCACCGAAAGAAACGTTTACGCCCGAGCCGTAGGCGAGGGCGGAATGGTTTCTTGAGTGCAGCAAACGAACTTTGCGCACGTATTTCACATTAAATTTTTCCTACAGTTACCATTGAATATGAAAAGTGGGTAATTATGGGTAAAATTGCCTGAATAATGTATGTGTGTTTGAATGGCGGGGGGCAGCTGTGTGGTGTGTGCTGTGGTGGCACTGTGCTGTCGTTGTCCTTGGTTATAATATATAATGAATAATAATTAGCGCGTTGTGCTTCGTTGCACCTCTGCTCACTATAGCAGCCACAGCAGTCACTGTTACCAACTTAATTTTGATTTTGCTGCACTGGTGCTCCATATAACTACTAACTATTTTGCGTTGTCATGCTGCAAATCTGGAGTACGCAAAGTACTCACTTTGCGCACTAGTGCGGAAAAGTGATTCTTTGCAGCCTGCAATCAGTGCACAAATGGTCACTTTTCAGGGTATCTGTAGGAAAATACATTTTCCTACAGTTACGTTGAAAAGTGGCCATTGCTGCACTGATTACAGAACGCAAAGAATCACTTTTCCGCTCTAGTGCGGGAAAAATTTTTCTGCACTCCAGATTTGCAACATGGCAACGCAAAATACTTAGTAGGTTATATGGAGCAACAGTGCAGCAAAATCAAAATGAAGTTGGTAACAGTGACTGCTGTGGCTGCTATAGTGAGCAGAGGTGCAACGAAGCACAACGCGCTAATTATTACTATTATATATTAAATCGAGGACAGCAACAGCACAGTGCCACCACAGCACACACCACACAGCCGCCTCGCCATTCAAACACTACTAAGTTATTTGATGGATTTCAGGCAATTTTACCCATAATTACCCACTTTTCATATTCAATGGTAACTGTAGGAAAAACTTAATGTGAAATACGTGCGCAAAGTTCCTCTGCTGCACTCAAGAAACCATTCCGCCCTCGCCTACGGCTCGGGCGTAAACGTTTCTTTGTACTTCTAAGTATTTCGAAATTTATGAAAAATATATACCAATAACTCAGTTAACTTCCGAAATAAATGATGTATGGATCAATGTATAAATAGATAAATAAATATAATACATGCATCCAATGTGATAATACCCTTAACACTTTGAGGATTAGTTTGTGTTAATTCTCGATCGCTGTATAATTATGGTTATTACAAGGTTTTCAAAGTGTGATTTCAAGATGTTTTTAGGATTAAGTAGCAAGTTGTAATTTTGCTCGTGCTGATTTTCATCTCCAATTAATGATTCAAAATCCGTTTATTGTCAGAACATTACAAACAAATGCAAGATATAGGAATATAGTGGATGTTCATGCTTACTATTTAATATAATGTTGTATATTTTATGGAAATGGAATAATAAAATTTGATTGATTACAGGGTGTAATTTGAATTATTTTAAATAAAATTTATTCTCATTTTTCAGAACCCAGGGATGGACTTCAGCAGAGCTAAACTTTCGAAATCCTACGACAAAGTCCCCATGTATCCTGACAATACAAATCCAGGTTTCAACCAAGATGTCGCACAACAATTTAGTGACATGGAGGGACAACCAAGAAACTTTGAAGATTATTCTGATGATCGATGAAATAATAATATAATTAAGGAATAATTGATAATATATAAGTATAAATAATAATATACCATTAAGGACCCGGTCACACTGAAAGCGATCTACGATCCCATGAATTTCTTCATCTATAACATAGAGAAACAATAGCGTAAGTAGATATCCCCTGGTATAGGGTGTTTATGTCGCAACTTTCACTGTTATCTCAAGCCGATTATTGCCGATTTTTACTGTTTTGACCGGGTAATAGTGTATGAACGGCACAATATGAGAGACTACCAGCTTCATAAACTTCACGGGAAAGAACTACGTGGACTATCGGCTTGAGATAACAGTGAAAGTTGCGACATAAACGCCCTATACCATGGGATATCTATTTATGCTATTGTTTCTCTATGCTATAATTTAAGAGATAACCTTATTTCGGATTTTTTAAAATTATACACGACTAGTTTAGAGATTTATGTCATTCTCAAGTGTTCTTTTTTCTACAATTCAACAATCATGTAGCCCTGTTAAAATATTATATTGGAATATTAGTTTTGGACTGTGCATGTTGTTCCTTCCCTCATTGATTTCAATTGAATCGGTCTGAAGAGGAGGGAACGTCAAAAATCAGAATTTGTCAGGGGATAGAAAAAACTGAATACAGATAAAAGTATTGATATTTTCAAGATTGTTTTTCGTAATTAGGGTACAAACTTTTTTAAGACAACAATTTTAATCCAATATAAGCACTTATATAAGATTCACCCCTTAAAATTTAGTTTTTTGCTAACTTCCTTTTAGTCATTATGATTATAAATTATTCTTCAACTTTTACAATAAACACCTCAACCGAAAGCAATCTAACCTTAAAAAAACGCATGAATCAAAGGTAACCTAACAATAGCATAAAAATCTCAATTAACAAACAGTTGATTTTCGAATTTTCGGCGTTGAAAGGAAACATGTGTGTCATGACTAGTTCCCTTTCACTCCAGTACAGCGAAAATACTATTATCTATTTCTCGTATAAAGAGAATGCTGACATGTTCCCTTTCAGCTTCAATCGATGTATCCCACAGTAAACAACTATTTTCAACCATAAAAAATGTTGACATGTTCCCTTTCTCCCCAGGCCGATTCAATTATTGAATGAGATGAATTCTTTGAATGAATTTTAATTTATAATGAGATCAATGAATGAATGGATGTTATCATCTTGTGATTTTATTTCTCTAGTTTGAAGTTGTTGATCATTCAGAAGTGACTTAATCTTAATCATTTATAATGTTTATTACTTTCCAGCTCTTGTATTGATTGAAATGAAAAGTACTCTGTAATGATTATTGTAAATAAAGTGAGTTGTAAATTATTTTTCGTTGCCATTCATTGGGTTCACAAGAAATTAGCTTCACACCTTTTTGATATTGGTATTGAAAAAAAATTATTGTTATAGTGAGGTCCACGTTATAATGGCAGTGGAGAAAGATATGAGAACAGCGAACAGAGAATCGGCAACGCTGTTCTCCTATCTTTCTCCACTACCATGATAACGTGGACCTCACTATAGTAAAGTCTTCATTTGATTCTAATAAATAGTGCATACCTGTATAGTTGGACTCATTCTGGAAACTAGAGTTGAAATTTATGCACAAAACGACTCAAATTTCGAATAAATTCAGAAGATTTAAAAGAGATTGACTACCATGTCTAAAAATATTAAATGAATTCATCAACCAAGAGTCATTTTTCCCCATTCCTCTGCTACTTCAATGTGCATCAGATATGATACACATTGCTTGTTACCCAGAGACCATGTGCATCAGATGTGGTCACAATTTTCTTCATCAAACAGACAGCTGTGTCCAATTCTGGATACAACTATATGTGTTTTGTCTATACAATCGGCTTCACTGGTTCATGAGTAGCATAGATCATTCTTGGTTTCAAATTAAGTCGTCCCTGGTGGCAGTTATAAGAACTTTTTCAAGATAGTAAATAGGTACTCGTTTCTCTGTGATCTATACTCACTGAAATCAGTTAATTTCGGCCTGAGCTTCTCCTATCATCTGGTAATCTGTGATTATATCGAAAATCTGGAAGTTTATAGGTTAGTATCATGTTGATAATGTTTAGTTATGGATATTGATGAACAATTTGTAGGTATAAACAATAATAATAATAATAATTCAGAGGTTAGGGAACAACAACAAACCGTGACTTGGTATGATATTGGTGATAATCTGCATGATTTTGAAAGTCAAGTGGTGGAAGATAAATTTCGCCCAGAATTTTATGAAACTGCTAAAGGTAAAGATCCAATTGATTATTACAAACTTTTTGTGAATGATGAAATTATCAATATGATCGTAAAACAGACAAACATATATGCTGATCAATGTATCGTTGAGGGTATAGTTAACGAGACTATTACTCCCCATTCTTCATTGAATGATTGGACTGAAACAAATAGTGACGAAATACGAAGGTTTTTGGGCTTAATTCTCTGGATGGGAGTCGACAACAAACCCCAAATAAGTGACTATTGGTCTACAAATACTCTGTATCGAAACGATGTGGTTAAACATGCGAAAATAGCAAGAAATAGATTCCAAGTCCTCCTAAAAATGATTCATTTTTCAAATAATGAAGATTGTCCTGTAGGAAATAGATTATTTAAAATTGAACACCTGATGGAAACCTTTGTCTCTATTTTCAAATCTGCAGTTGTGGTTGGAAGAAAAGTATGCATAGATGAGTCTATGATTCCATTCCAAGGCCGACTATCAATAAAGCAGTACATACCAAATAAAAGGCACAAATATGGAGTTAAAGTTTTTAAACTCTGCTTAGATGGTGGATACACGTATTCCTTCAAAATTTATTGTGGAAAAGAACAAAATAGCAACCATTCACATCGTTTAACTTCGCACTTATTATACTTCGGTTGAGCTTGCCCATGAGCTTAATGCTAACAAAACTCATCTTATAGGAACACTGCGTAAGAATAGAAAGCATAATCCCAAAACAGTTGTAAATGCAAAATTGAGAAAGGGAGAAATGAAATGTCTGCAGAGTGACACAAAAGTTATTGTAGGGAAATGGTATGATAAGAGAGACGTGCTCTTCCTGACTACGAAATCTGCACCTACTATAGTTGATGTACCAACCAAGCGAAATAGAGTTCTTCAGAAACCTTCAACAATTGTCGAATACAATTCAGCTAAGGGATTCATTGATGTTTCTGACCAGATGGCTTCATATAATTCAGCTCTACGTAGAGGATTGAAGTGGTATCGCAAAGTTGCTTTCGAACTAATTACAAATACTTCAATAGTCAATGCACATCTACTTTACAAAAGAATCGAGCATAAGAAAATCGACATAACAAAATTCCGGGAACAGATAATACTTGGACTTATATCATCTGGAATCGACGAGCCAGTTATGAATATGCCTGCAGTTAACCGACATATCATACAAGACTTAGACAAGAGAACCCGTTGCAGTGTGTGTTATGAAAAATGTAGAAAAAGTTTGGAGAAATCATGCTGTGAAACATGCTAAAAAAGTGAAGCTTTTTTGTCCTGCTTGCCCCGTGGTAGCAATATGCAAACCATGTTTCTTTGAAAGACACACTGTTTCAAAAAAATAGAGACAAGGAAAGGATTTATGGGTTTGTGTATTAGAGTGGTGATATTAGTAAGTAGGCTTTAACTTAATAGTAGGTTAATTATTTAGATTTAGTGTTAGGATAAAAATATTAGAAGGTAGGAGTAGAGGTTGGTTTATTATGCAGTAAAAAAGATTAGGGTGTTTTAGGGTAAAATATAAGAAGTTAGGAGTAGGTTCATTATTCAGATTCAGGGGTTTGTGTATTAGAGTGGTGATATTAGTAAGTATGCTTTGATAGTAGGTTAATTATTTAGATTTAGTGTTAGGATAAAAATATTAGAAGGTAGGAGTAGAGGTCGGGTTATTATGCAGAAGAAAAGATTAGGGTGTTATTTAGGGTAAAATATAAGAGTTAGGGCCTAGGAGTAGGTTCATTATTCAGATTCAGATTGTTTTAGTGTAATAATGTTAGAAGATACAGGAGTAGAAGTAGTCATGAGTTATTTATTCATATTCAGGGAGGTTCATGGTGGTAGGTTATATAGGTATGGAACATTTTATAATGTTGGAACTTTTATCTGGAAGAATTATTATTACTATGAGATAATTGAGTTCCTACAATAAATGCCATTCATCATGATATATTATAATGAGTCTTCTCTGTATATCTTTTCATTTCTTTACATTCACTCAAATCTTGGATCTGTTGTTGGCCTGGGGCCCAGGAATACACTATACAAAAATCAAATCAAACAATGATGTATCTAATGTTGCCAATTCCACTTAACTTATCAGATAAAATATAGAAGTGGAATTATAATAAGTGAAATATCCCTCCAATAATAAGTGAAATTTACAACATTACATCAATGTTTTATTTTTGTAAGGAGTTCCACAACATCAATGAAAAATCTACTAATAAGTTCTACTAAAATATATTCACAGTGGAAGTTTATTGTAGAGCTGAAGAAAGACTGCTTGAAAATGAAGCATGCAAAGAGAGGCTTCTCAAAATATTATATTATATACTAGCAGTCTTATGAGCTGAACAGTAAACATCCTACTGCAATCCTTGATGGAGCTACCTACCTACATGTTTCATATTATTGCAATCTGCTAAATAATTATAATCAACTTTGAATATAGTAATTGTCAAATCTATTTCACAGAAACACAGCAATTTTTCTAGTATCTGGGATCAAACCACATCACAGAAATGAGAAAAAAGCTGAGAATGTTCAATACTTCTGTTTATTCAATAACTATAATGGTTATAAATAGCAAGGTTAGGTTAGCTCAGGTTGTTAGAAGTCTGCTGGTAGACAATTGTGATGAATACAATATTGCAGTTAGCTAACTGTTTTGTAAATCCCAACCACACACCATGTGCATCAAAAGTGGTCACATGCTTCAGAGAAGTGGTTGAGACAGGAAATACAACATTTTGAACTTGTAATATACGTTTCACAGGTTTTTCAGCCTTTTTATGGAAAAAAATGTCATGGTCTGTCAGAAAGACTAATAAATTTAAATATGGTATACTAATAGACACCAGTGCATGTCCAGAAGTGATGCACAAGGTATGGGAGTAACATTCTGTGTGCATCAAAATTGATGCACATGGTAGTTAACCTATTAACTTTTACACCTCTCTGCAAAGAGCTTTCAACGTTTGATTCAAGTACTTGGGAATTTTATGAATTGCTCATCTCATTACGCTGATTACATTTATGTGATGAATCATAATTTTTTTTAATCCTCAACACTCATTCATTCATAATCGAGAACGGTATGATAAGAATGAAGAAGTTGCAAAGATGCATTTCAAATTTGCAGAATTGATCGTTTCTATGTAAAATGAATTTTAAGTTTAACTCTCATACGTTGAAGTTTTATAATATTATCTTGGCTCATCATTGGCAATATGCCAGTTATTTCTAGATGAAACTCTTTATGAAGTTCTTTTAAAATTTAAAAATGACTTCCCTTGATAATTTCATGAATTAACTAATTAATTATTGAAACGTGTCAGTGATAAAAATGTGGTTGAAAGCATATTCCCATCATTTGAATTAATATTGCAGATGATGCATTATTAATTCATTATCAATTATTATGACAACGTAAATTTTTTTCATCAGTTTTCAATTCAAATTGTTGAATGAATCAAATGATTGATATCTACAATTTTATACTTATAACTTTAGTGATAGAAAATGAAATTTTAAAAATTATTTACTACCATATGTGTAGGTCTACCTCAATGCAAATAAGAAGTTATCACATATGTGATACACATATGAATGTGTCACATTGAATGTGACAATAATGTTTCTTCAGAGCTGCGGTGTTGACACATTGAATCTTTTCTTTCCTGGGGGCGGCAAGGGACCTGGTTACCTAAGATCCTTCCCCCCGCTGACGGCGTAATTGTTGAACCCAAATTATGAAAGTGGTATCACATGATAGCTGAAGACTTGTTTTATAGATTTACATCATATTCTGAAATAATTCTTCCCTGGGGGCGGCAAGGGACCTGGTTACCTAAGATCCTTCCCCCCGCTGACGGCGTAATTATTGAGCCCAAAATATGAAAGTGGTATCACATGATAGCTGAAGACTTGTTTTATAGATTTTCATCATTTCTGAAATAATTCTTCCCTGGGGGTGGCAAGGGACCTGGTTAAATACAACCCCCACCCTCTCACCATTAACGCCAGCTTCACGGAGGTGATTTTGGAGGTTATGGTGAAGCTTGGGGAATTGATGTTGATTCTTGTTTGTCAAATATTCAATAACGCAAAATTTACCAACTCATTCAGCCATCCCATGTGGTCTAGTGGCTAGGATATCTGGCTTTCACCCAGAAGGCCCGGGTTCGATTCCCGGCATGGGAAATTTTTTTTGTTCAATATTATGGCTCAAGTTAATATTATTCAATTATTTTTGCCTATATTCACTGAATTTTTTCACAAATCCCATCATTCTCACTTTGGAATAAATGAACTAATAATAGAGAATCACTAATACTCCTTATGTTTATTTAATAATAAAAAAACAACAAAATCTGTCTAATGGGGGTAGGCCTACTATTTATTTACAGTGAACATTTACGTAGCCCTATGAAAAATAGCCTACTATTACAATTGATTTGGTTATATTTGTTCACCAGAGAAATAAGTGACAATATCGTTTATCAAAATTGGCAATTAGATGCCGGTAATTATCCGACAAATAATAATATTGAAAAGTGAAAATTAATTTTAAAAACGTAGTAATTGAATAATGGCTATATCCTATCCTTTATAAATTTGTAATTCTATTTCTATTCTATAAATGAATAAAGGGATCAATCAATCTCGGCACAGTCACAGATAAGATAAGAGAAAGATCCTTTTCTGTGGCCCATTGCAGTACAAAATAATAATTTCGACATCAATACTATCGCCATCTAGCAGCGAAAGCCTTTACTACGTGAAAATAGTTCTTTTGAAAGCCGCTAGATGTCGTGACCTGTCCCAATCGCTCACAAGGTCCACAAAGCACAAGACCACAGGAGGAATAGAGTCAAGGAAGGCTTTTTAGGATTCTAGGATTCTAATACATTCTGAACAAGCTCATTTTTTTCTCATCATAAAAACAAGTCTTCTGTCGAAATTCCTCACCCCTACCCCTCTTGCAACACCCAGAAACCCCCCTCTCCAAATTTTCACTTTGCAAGGGTTTCATAGATCGTTGATAACTCGGCTCATTTATCAATTTAAATTTTAATCCCGTTGTATTTTAAATATGATTTCCTATAGTAGTTGCCCTATAGATTTTTGTGCTAAATTCAAGTATTCAGAAGTTATTAGGTACTGAATAAAGGAAGGAAAAGTCGAATTTTCAACCTTAAATATTATGACATTTTTATAGCACTTAAAATAATAATATTTTATGAGATCTTTCATATTCTTTCTCTTCTTCTTCTTCTTCTTCTTCTTCTTCTTCTTCTTCTTCTTCTTCTTCTTCTTCTTCTTCTTTTCTTCTTCTTCTTCTTTCTTCTTCTTCTTCTTCTTCTTCCTTCTTCTTCTTCTTCTTCTTCTTCTTCTTCTTCTTCTTCTTCTTCTTCTTCTTCTTCTTCTTCTTCTTCTTCTTCTTCTTCTTCCGCATTCAAATCATCATTCAACAATGCTCAACATTATAAGTCTCTTCAGGTGTAAAAACTCAGTCGGCAGTAATTTTGAAATTTTCAAATGTGCCGCCAAGCGCCGTTACCATGGCAACCGGTAAACGTCACGCGGCAGCCATAAGTGTCTACCGGCCCGCAGGTCAGCACGTCGCCTGTCATAACTTGTCAAATTTTGACAAGTCAGTCGCGTCGCGAATTTTAAGTGGAACTGACCTCTATGTCGCCTCTCTCGTGAATTTTGCTGTTCTAACGAATATTTCCGGTATCTAGTGACTTGTTAATGGATCAGGAAGTTAATGTGAGTATTGTATTTTTGATGTAAAAAGTAATTTTTAATCGTTACCCAAATTTATAACATGAACTACGAAAATCTAACCTATTTTACTCACAAAAGATAGGGTTAACCAACTACAGCTACCAGCTATAGATTTGTATAGCTACAGATAGACATTGCGAGTTAGGTAACCAAAACTTAGAAATCATCTTGTATCCGTGTAGTTTCAAGGATATCAGATGTGTGGTTGTAGGTATTCGAGTGGTAACCTGAGTTTCAACGTTAACCTGAAAATGATTGGCTCATGGGGCTGACTCAATTTTATCTGTTGCCAATCTTTGAGACGGATTCCCACATTATCAGTGCAGCCAGTACAACGAGAATAAAATCCCAATGATTTCTTATTTGAATATTCCCACTGAGCACAGAGAATTAAGGAATAGACAATAAAAATTAATGTAATGAGGGAACAGGAGTTATAATGTTCAGTTTTGTCCTATTCCCTCATTACATTCATTTTCGCAATTGCGAATGTATAGAGAATGGAGGAATAGATGATGAAGATTTCAAATTTCAAATTCAAATTTATTCATCAAAAAATACATATTTACAAAATATAATAAAAATATTAAAGAATACATAGTTAATTTGAAGGTGTGTTTGTTTGAAAATGGGCTAAATTTTTTTTTTTCTTCTTAATTTTTAAATTGTCTCTGTCACACATTGTCACATGTCATTTTCTGTCATATTCTCCTCTTATTTCTCCGATGAAAAAGTTTTCTGAAATCTACAATATTTTCAGTGACTTTTCTAAGCTTTGTCTCTTGTCTTTGCTGGGTGATTTGTTGACTTGAAATGATCCATGACACAGTAGCGGTCATCTTCAGAGACTTGAGAAATAGAGAGAGAGAGAGAGAGAGAGTGAGAGTGAGAGATTCAGTGAGTGAGTTAGAGAGAGACTTGACCAAGTGCACGCTACTTATCATAGCGGCATAGATTGCGGGTTTGCACGCGTGCGCACGTCAATTAACCGATGTCGGATGGATAAGGATGGATAGGGGGAACGAATTGACAAGTGATGAAGGAAGAAGAAAAAGAAGGAGAAGAAGAAGAAGAAGAAGAAGCAACAGCAGATAACTGCAGCTATGGAGTACACAGGAGCAAAACAAATAACCGCTAGGCACAATTGGAGCATTGCCATTGTCATTCTGCCTCATCTTCTTCTCCTCTTCCTTCTTCTTCTTCTTCTTCTTCTTCTTCTTCTTCTTCTCCTCCTTCTCCTTCTCCTTCTTCCCCTCCACCTTCGTCGATGATCCTTCCTTCTTCCCCACTTCCAGTTCCTGTGTAGGAAAAACAACAAGATGTGATGAGAGTCAAAGAGGAAGTAGCGGGAGATGAGAAGAAGAAGAAAGAGAAGAAGAGGTGGAAGAAGATGGAAGTGTGCAGAAGAAGTTGTTGGGGGGAAAAATTGACAGTTAGAAGGCCTACTATACTACAGTAGTACAGTTGTTAGTGTTACTGTAAGAAAACTGGCTTTTCATACTCCAAGATATGTAGTTCTTAATTATACAAAAATAGAGAGCTTGAAACAGATTTTGCCTATTTTTCATGTGTTTTGTATATGATTAAGGATTATTTTTTAAATATAATTATTATTTAACGAAAATCCTAAATAAATGCTGTAAATCACCCCGAAGACTTCTGCACTGCAGACATTGACAACAGGGTTAACAGCTAGATGGAAATTCGATGAGAACTACTATCCAAAAATTGGTTGCCAGCCCAGGAATCGAACCCGTACCTCCCAATTGCCAGTCAGGAATGCTTACCCTTACACCAAACTGACATCTCTGGATAGCAGCGCTCATTTTATACGAAACCAGGTGGCCAACCATTTACAGATGGAGTTAAATAGATTTGAATGAATGCATTCTCTATTTAATTCCATCTGTAACAAATTATTTTTAAGGTTGGGTTTGTCTATTTTAGACTTTTCTACATCTTTCTCTTCAAAATTAAATTTTCTACAAGTTCTGTGGAAAAAATATTTGTTTATTGTAAATTTAACATAGTAAATCTGCTTCAAACCTTATAGGAACTAGTTTTTCGGAACTA
Organism: Nilaparvata lugens; assembly: GCF_014356525.2. Lineage (NCBI taxonomy): Eukaryota > Metazoa > Arthropoda > Insecta > Hemiptera > Delphacidae > Nilaparvata > Nilaparvata lugens. The sequence goes on from NC_052515.1 coordinate 3,748,385, forward strand.
AGTTTCGCGTATTCGTAACATATCTTTAAAATTACAGTAGCTATAGGTCTGGAAACGGTTTTATTCATTCTCAGTTTATTTTACAAAAGTTCGCTATATTGTACATCTTAACTAACAGCAAACAATAACCGTAGGGCTTCGTTTCAGCAGGGAACGAAATTCAGACGAATCTTCCACTCTGTATCTTGGTAGCCAGCATTTTCGGACCTATGTAATTAGACCTTTTTTCTTCTTTTAATGAGAGGAATCACGCCCTAACTTATGGGCACCTTTTTTTCAGAACACTCTTTATAATTCCTTTGTGATGATTTATTTTTGAGTTGATTGAAATATATTCTTTGTTTTTTGTGAAAATAAAGACATTTTTTATAATGACTACTACTACTACTACTAATAGAACGGGCGTAGCGAGCTCTTAGTTTAGACTTGAGGAATTTGGAGTTTGTTTATGTCTAAGGACAAGTACAGAATTAAAATTCATGTCTGTAATTTTGGATTAATCGTTGGAAAGTGTTATGAAGCAGAAAAGAGCAAAAAGCTGGAATAGAGACAGTTTTCCAAAAATAAAACACATTCAAGAACGGATATCTCGGAACTATAGAAGATACAAAGATATTTTCAGATGAAACTTGTAGGAAAAGTATATGTAATCTTTAATTTTCCATACATTGCTTGTATATCCGTGAGACGGATAGTTGATAGCATTATTTGTCTGGTGAAATCTTTCCTTCCATTACAAAACCCTATATTTCTTTCTTCTTCTTCTTCTTATTTGGCATTACAACCCAGCGCGGGTCACAGCCTCCCTCAATTTCCGCCTCCAAGCATCTCTGTCCACCGCTGCACTTTTCCATCTTCGCACCCCAATTACTGCTGCATCCTTATAAAACCCTATATTTATATTGTGGAAATTATTAATTTCATTGACTTTAGACAAGACTGGACATTTTTTCCTTTTCCTGATCAGTAAACTTCATGTGAGTTTTGTATTTATGTTGAAATATGTCTGAAATCTGTGTTTATACGATGCGTGTTTCGTAGAATTTGAGTCTTATCTACATTATAATAATAAAGGAATGAACTGGCTTAAACACGTACGGGATAGGAAATTCACGAATGACGCATCATCACGTCTCAACTACTCAACTGATTAACTTGACATTCTGGATATTGATTCTCAATTTACCGAGGATGGTTGTAGGCCTATTTTAGATTCTTCGATGTTTCAGTAGGTCAAGTTTTCAATTAGATCCTTGCGAAGCACGGGTTACCTACTAGTTCTAAATTAATAGATGGATGTTAATACAAAATAAGTAAAAACACTCCCAGAACGTTCAAAAACACGTTTGAGGGGATTATATCCCGAGGGGGCGCTCCCGGACCCCCTGTTTTCTGGCAGGTATTCCATACAGCTCAGACCCCCCGGTAGGCTTGTTGGCTTTGCACCCCTAAAAAAGAGTTCATAAATGGACACCCATTTCTCTTGAGAATCCGTTGCCTTGTCTATTTTAATTTGAAGGATTAATTATTTTCTATTCTAACTTTCAATATATGAATGTTGTTAAAGCTTTCTACATCATTTCTATCTCAATTTAGAATAAAATAATCAAATAATTGTATATTTGAGATCTACACTGTATCAAAACCACCTGAAAATAATATGTTACAAAAGTAAAAGGCTTACTTTTAGCAAGTAAAGGCTTACTCTGGTAAGCAAAGTATGGTTCTATGGTAAGTAAAGGCTTTATGATGTGATGTGATGAAAAATAATAAATAAATCTACATAAATAAGGGAAGATTTAAGTATCAAGTTATCTCTGCTATCTATTAGCAACGCGTATGCTATTTATTCAATGATTCAGAATTATACAACTTACAGAAAAGTACCATAGGCTAACTTACACCCAAAACGGTTCCAATTCTAATATATACAACAGTCCAAATGTAAATATGCTATGTGTGAATATTGAATATCAGACAGAAAATAATATTTCATTTCTCAAATCGAAGGCATCTTAGTGATGACTGTCTCACACACAGAAATCTGTTGGAGGAGTCCAGAATTTCAAAATAAAACCACTTGTTAACCACATGTTTGCTGCACAACTATTAGGGGAAGCAGAAAACTGAAAAAAATTATAAACAGTCACTATCTCACTCTCTCCATGTTGAAACTGTATTTAAACTGTCATCGTCCCTAATTAATATCACACAGAAAGCTCCTGTTCAATCAATGCTGACACTTTAAAGTGAATCCCTGTTTAGAAAAACATTATTTCCCCTAGCAGAAGACTTGGCTTAAGAACCCAGACTGCAACCCAGCCTCCTCTCCCATTTACACATAAACCATATTTTCGTTTTAGTTCACAAAACGTGAATAAAAACAAGTGGGTGACTTGAGTGAGATCTATTTCCAAATGGCAGTATTCCTTAAGAATGCATTTAATGCTTCTCATTCAACAAATTCTGTCAATTGTTGTGAAAAGGTATCACTTAAGAAGATAGAAAGAGGGGAGGGGTGCAGTATGTTAACAGGTGGCTCCATATTTTGACTGAGGCTCTTTTGGTACAGTGTCACATCTATGGGTTTATTTTTTTAATTTGATTTGAACTAAATAATGTTTGTTACTGTTAGTCTAGGCAGTTTCACCAGATTGTTAACATCTCAGTCCAGTATATTTTGGTACAGTGTCACATCTATGGGTTTATTTTTTAATTTGATTTGAACTAAATAATGTTTGTTGCAGTTAGTCCAGGCAGTTTCACCAGATTGTTAACATCTCAGTCCAGTATACCAGATTTTGATTTACAGTATGTCTCACCATACAGAAATCTGTTGAAGGAGAGAGTAAAGAATTTGGCAACAGGGATGAGGAGTTGGGGAAGGATAGAGATTTCTGCTTTGCCTTACGACAGACAAGGATAGCAAACAAAAGTTGGGGTATGATCACATTGGATGCGTGTATGTGCAAGTGCCCCTCAGATCATGCATGAGCCGAGAGACAAAATCTGGAAAGTGCCATTGAAACACGTTGTGACTTGCATGTAGCTGCAACCAGCAAGTGCACGCGTTCAGTGTGAGTGTTCCTATTGCTCTTTCCACATTTTGTATTTTATCTGCGCGCTTGGTCATGCATTACCAAGCGGGCACTAGCACATATCCAATGTAATCATACGCTTCAAAATGAATGAGTGAACTCAGAAGATCACGTCTGAACTACTGGACTGATTAACTTGACATTTTGCAAAAAATAACTAGTAGTTCTGTGAACAGTAGACCTGGCGCTCAGTAAGTTACATCATAGATAAAGGATAAGCATAAGCTATATTTCTTGTCTCTGGTTACATTGACCTGTTGTTATGTTTTCTCAAAAAATGATGAATAATTTATTAATTTAAAATGTCTAGAAAAAATCCTAAATAAGCATAGAGCTTTCTGTGACGTGTCGTCCCGGAATGTGAGTGTGAGCGCTGTTATCAAGTCTGGCTGCCGTCGATACGCCAATCCAATCAATCCATCAGAGAACTTTCTGTGTTGTCGTGTTGGCGAAAAATCGGTGTGTTGAAATTAACAATATAAACTACCATAATGCTGATTTCCTACAAACTACACTTTTCTCACTTTTCATGATTTTAGAAATCAATCTCTTTTCAATAATATATTTGTTGCAATTTTAATCATCAGTAGATACAAAAGGCGGGTCCTGGCACACAAGTGTGCCAGACCCGCCTTTATCTCAAGGTCTCCAGGCGCCCAAGGTCATCCAGGTCAACCACCCCAACCTCAAGGTCACCCAGGTCAACCCCCCCAACCTCAAGTCATCCAGGTCAACCACCCCAACCTCAAGGTCATCCAGGTCAACCACACCCACCGGATGTTCATTTCGTTGATGTTGAAGCTCCGAGGGAGTTGACTCTGACTCTGCTCTGGACTCATCTCAAATGCTAAACAGTTTCGGTCAAAGCTTATTTTGTATCAGCTTGGGGCGGCTTCAAACAGGGCTTGAGATAACATTGCTGGGCAAATCGATTCCATGATCAAAACATTCGACGCTTTGGCAGTGATGTTGGAAAAATTCTTGAGATATTCTTGAAAATAAGTCGTTGCGGATTGGAAGTGTATATAT